>NW_021417936.1:0-200 GCF_001605985.2 Dendrobium catenatum | reverse complement strand
GAGTCAAACTAGATAAGACACCCTATGAGATCATTAATGGTAGGACACTCAACCTTTCCCACCTCCATGTCTTTGGATTTAAGGTTTTCATTTTAACATTGGGAAGTCACCCTTAGGAAAATTTGACCTAAAATTTGATGGAGTGTTATTAGGATATTGTGGGGAAATCCTTTAGGGTGTTTAACAAGAGGACATTCATG
>NW_021417935.1:0-680 GCF_001605985.2 Dendrobium catenatum | reverse complement strand
GAGGCGACCTATCAAGCTTGCTGACTTCATGGCGGAGTTTAAAATTGATAAAGCTGAAGAAGAAGATGAGAATTCTCTTCCAATAGAAGTATGTCGGGTCATCTCGGTGGCGTTGAGTACCTTGACACAAGAAGAATGCACAGAAGAAGTACCCTCTGAATCCTGTATGATGATTTTGCCAATGGATTACTGTTCCAAGTAGGATTTATATTTTCCAGAGGGAGATGAATCAGACCCTAGTATAGCGTCTCAGATGGGACATGTAAATCTGGGTGGTGATTCTGAATCAACAGATGAGTCCCTAGATGCAATAATGGCTGATTTTGAAGAAAATGTTCAATCAAATGACTCTGAACCGGAGGAGATTGCTTAAGTGCAGTTAAGAAGCGGTAAGATTCTACTGCCTCCACCGAAGAAAGGGGTCTCCAATAAAGATAAGGAAAAAGAAATAGTTATCAACGATGATATTATCTCTGAAGATCCTAAGAAAAAGAAGACTTCAGCCACTAGGATAGATTATAATATCTTATCCCATCTAAGGAAGATACATGCACAACTCAGCATATACGATGCCTTAGTAATGTCTAAAGACCTTCAGGAGACTCTGATTCAGGCTCTCAATGATCCCGAAAGATAAGAGACATATTTTGCTGAACGTAGTTTGACTGAAGTTCTACAAG
>NW_021417934.1:0-242 GCF_001605985.2 Dendrobium catenatum | reverse complement strand
AAATTTAATTTATTAAAAATATAAGTTAATTTATAACTCAATTAAGTTAAGGCTATCAATCTCATGTTCTTTTTAGGCATACATAATTTTAATATTATTATTGCAATTTTGATGTCTTATTATTCTTTATTTCTCTTTTCAATATATTTATCTTTATACTTAGAGAAGTTTGACTTTTTAGATTATTGATTTTGGAAAGATCAATTAAAAAATTAGAGAAATGTATAAATATATAAAAATTT
>NW_021417933.1:0-340 GCF_001605985.2 Dendrobium catenatum | reverse complement strand
AATTTCGTATGGACGAAAATTTTCTAGAGACCAGATCATCCTAGACGATTATTAATTTCGTCTGGACGAAAATTTTCCAGAGGACAAATCGCCATTGACGATAATTTAATTTCGTCTGGACGAAAATTTTACAAAGAACCAATCGTCCTAGACGATTGTAAAATTCGTCCTGGACGAATAGGACTTAAAAAAATTTTAAGCAAGATCCTATTCGTTCCATGTGCTCAATAGGAGATAACTGTCTGATCGTCCCGTACGAACGGATATCGTCCAGTACGATCAGTATAAATTTTTTATTATCTACTTATGTGTGTGTATGTTTTTATTCACTCAATTACAA
>NW_021417932.1:0-285 GCF_001605985.2 Dendrobium catenatum | reverse complement strand
TTCGCTCTGATTTGATTTGAGTTCCGTACCTGCATAGATTCATTAATCATTGCCTATTGATTTGATTTGATTGACTTGCATATTATTTTCAATGTCGTGCTTTGATTTTAGTTGTAGGCTTTGGTGACCTGCTGGGCTTTGTAAGCTCATTATATGTGGTTAATATTTCAGGTGCAGGGCCTCCAATCTGAAGATCTTTCTATCGAGTTCAGCTTTTTGTTTTGTAGCCTTTGGTAGGCTTTCTTTTATAGCCTATGTGGCTAGTGTAGATATTTCTTTTGGACT
>NW_021417931.1:0-294 GCF_001605985.2 Dendrobium catenatum | reverse complement strand
GCAGTAATTTTAGCATCATAAGAAGTAGGCAAGCAACATAAAATCTTATTAACCATTTCAGCATTCATTAACTCTTTACCCAATGCATGCAAAGAGGTGACAATTTGTGTGAATCATGTGTACATATAAGAAATAGATTCATTTGATTTCATGCAAAACAATTCATAATCATTCAACAAGATATTAATGAAAGATCATTAGGGATGTTAGGCCCTATAGAACTGGCCCAAGGCTAAATAAAGAGAGTGGTGAATTGGTTAAAGAAGAAACTTTAAGCAAAGTACAAACCAAAAT
>NW_021417930.1:0-288 GCF_001605985.2 Dendrobium catenatum | reverse complement strand
ACTAATTATCTTTGATATATCATCAAAAAATTATTTTAATCGGGCATGAATCTCGAGGCAAAATCAAGCAGGAAACTTCAAAAATTAAATCTAGCATCACATGAACTCCGATTTCAGTGAACTTATAGTCAAACTGAGCGTCTCGGAAATACGAACCCAACAACACCAATTTCGACTCAATCCGAGCCCAAATGTGTCCAAATCAAGGACCTGAAGCGTTATTGGAAAGTTTGTACCACATTTTGAGTTAACAAACGGATTTCAAACATGACGAGCTTATAGTCGAAT
>NW_021417929.1:0-482 GCF_001605985.2 Dendrobium catenatum | reverse complement strand
TCAAAGTCATTTTGTTTGAAAATAATAGTTGATTTCTCATGGCTATGGTATAAAAGACTATGTCATACTAGTATGAAAACTCTTAGATACATCATTCAGAAAAATCTAATTAGAGGCGTACCTAAGTTAGACTTTACTAAAGATCATTTATGTGATTCTTGCCAACTAGAAAAATAAGTCAAATCATCCTTTCACTCAATTAAAGATGTAATCACCTTTAGGCCATTAGAAATCCTACACATGGATTTGTTTGGACCCGTTAGCACAGCTAAAAGCTATGAATTTGTGATTGTAGATGACTTCACTAGGTTCACTTGGGTAAGATTCCTAACTCGTAATAATGAGTCTTTTGAGGAATTTAAGGTATTCTCCACATGGATTCAACAAAAATTAGGTTGTGATATCTCAAAAATCTATAGTGATCTTGGTGGAGAGTTTCAAAATGATAATTTGAATCATTAAGTCAAGAGATAGGAATAAAA
>NW_021417928.1:0-446 GCF_001605985.2 Dendrobium catenatum | reverse complement strand
GTAAACTTAACGGTAGACCTTTGATACAATAGGGCTTACCACTGTAGCTGTGGGTGGCTATACATATATGGTGCGCAAGGTGAGTTTTATCGTTCTTGAGCCACACATTTCCTTGCCATCAATATATTATAAGCATAAATTTATATTAAGAATAATATAATTCAAATTTGCATACTAATTTTAATGAACATTCAAAAATTTTAAAATCAATCTTAGACTTCGTTTGGGACGGCTTTATTACTGTTTCTTAAAGCAATTTTTTAGTTAAAAAAAATTATTTAATCTACTTGAAAGCTATTTTAAGAAGCAGTAAGAAAGCCGTCCCAAGCGAAGCTTTAGTCTTTGTTTGGAACAGCTTTTGACTGCTTCTTTTTTTTTTGGGACATTTAGGTCATTTAAGACAAACTCACACACACAACGCATACATAGAGACTCGAACCTTAGAC
>NW_021417927.1:0-3895 GCF_001605985.2 Dendrobium catenatum | reverse complement strand
GACGATCCACTGCGTACAGAATTGAAAACTTGCAGTTGGGACATTAACTTAGGTCTAATAATTCACCCCCCCCCCTCCTGGTAGCCTTGGGACATTAACTTAGGTCTAACAACCTATTTACTAGACTCAACAATCATTTTATTAGAATCTTGGGAATATATTCTTTAAATTGGGGTCTTATAATTTTGGGTCTGCCACAAATCCTAAATATTTTTTGCATACCAAACCTTAGTGACCCAATCCTAACAAATAATATAAAAATTTGGACTTATTTTGACATAGATTAGAGACCTATCTAACCACCTAACACTTCAAAACTGTGAGTCTAATCTATATAAAAGATGGGCCAACTATTGCAAAAGTTCATGAAGGTTATAAGTCCTAATAGAATTATCCCAAGGCTAACCAAGAGGGGGGTGAATAGATAATTTAAAAAGAAAATCTCTTGAACTTTAGAATACCATTTTAATAAATGTTACTCAATGATCCGGAAGTATGCAGTTATTTGTAGAAATGAATTTTTACAAAATATTTTTCAATGACATTAATAATAAAGTATAAAAAATAAAAATTAATAAAAAGTAAAAGAATATAAAACACCAAATTTTCTAGTGGTTGGTCCAACTAGACTTACTTTCACTACTTGGAGACTCCTTTTCCAAGTATTATAATAAACACAAATGAATTTCCTTTTGCTCCCACAGCAAGTTAGAGAAGGCCTTACAAAACCTCTCTTTCACCAACCCAATGCGGCAGAATACCGACATCCTTTCTTTCCCTTCTAGTGATGGCATAGTACCAACATCATTTCTCACCCTCCTAGTGATGGAAGAGTACCAACATCCTTTCTCACCCTCCAAGTGATGGTAGATTACCAACATCCTTTCTCACCCTTGTGGCGATCACAAAGTACCATGATCTTCATTGAAAATCTTCTCTTAAGAGCATTCAAGGAAGTTGGGTAGAATTTTGAAGAATAAATAATAGATCCTTACATTTGGGCAACCGTGGGATTCCCCTCACAATTCCCTCTTATATTCACTATTCACTACCAAGAACACTCTCTCAAACACTCCTCTTATCCACTCTTAAGAGAAATTCACATCAAGATCTTTTAGTGTCAATTTTTAGGACCCTATATATGAAAGATAAGAAAAATTATCTATAAATTGAATTTTTCAAAGTGAAAATGAGTTAGATCATACAATATGATCGTGGGTTGTCTATACGAATAGTAAAACAATTATGGCACTATATGGTATGAACACTATTTCATACACTATCATATATTTGTACGATTTATAGATTGTCACTATGAACATTTAAAGTTCATCTATATAATTTAGTATGAAGCTTATCTCATACATTGTTAGTCATCTACATTATATTAAGATCATCTATATGAACAATTAAAATTCATCTAGAAGATCTGGTATGATGCTAATCTCATACACCGTTAGTCATCTGTATGATATTGAGATTATTTGTATGAATAATTAAATTTCATCTGGATGATCTAGTATGAATCTAATCTCATACACTATCAGTCGTCTATACAAACTAACATCACACAATATGAAAAGGGTTAAAAATTCTTGAATTCCAATTTAAGCTCTCTCCCCTTGTATGTGTGTGCACAGTTATCCATTTATAGTCACATTCTATCATAGTAAAAAAAAATAAAAAATAATTACTGACTTCAGTACATAAAATCCTATTCTACTCTATATTGAAGTCTTCAGCAATCTAAAGTATGATTTCTCTGAAATGTTAGTACATACAAAATAAATTGAAATATATCTAATGTAATTATAATAATTATATGTTGTTATCTTCAAAAAATCACATTACATAAAACTCAATCTTGAATTCCAAGTTGCAACAATTTCCCCCTTTTTTATGATGACAAAATAATTATTGTTTGAATTAATATTAAAGATCCTTTTTCTCCTAAACTCTCCCTCAATGTATGCTCAATTAAAAATAAAAGATTTATAAAAAAACCCAAGACCAGAATGAAATAAAAAGCAAATAGGAATTCAAAAAAAAAAAAACACACACACACACGAAACACATGCGATTAATTCAATAAAAACCACACCTATGACTATTTCAATCAAATAAATAAATAATAACCAATGACTCCCCATTTTGATAATATTAAAAAGGGAAGTACTTATTGAGAAGGTAAGTTGCTATTGACAAATCAAATAGATGATGAAGAAAAGGATTTGAAAATATTTACAAAGACAACATTAACATCCTTTTGAAAAAAGGAAAGTTTTATATTTTAAATCAAAGAATAATTAAGATAAGAAAAGTCAACCCGGTTCACTGTTCATTCTAGACCTATCAAATAAAATAATTATTATAAAAATGATGAAATAAAGATTAATTTGTTTCCAAATAAATAGTGGAGAGTATTGTTGATTATATGGATTTGTGTAAGAAAGAGAGAGATAAAGAAAAGAACTATATGATACTTTTGATTTGCGACATTGCACATCTTTTCAAATCCTGGTACGCTTTGTGTCTCTTTTCAATTTGCGCTAGTTTTGTGCCTCTTTTAATTTTTTGTGAATATTGCATATCTTTTAAACTTTTGGCACATTTTGTGCATCTTTTCAATATTGACACAATTTGTGCATCTTTTTATATTTTTGGTCTTACTAGTACCAATATATCTTAAAATAAAATCCAATAATTAACAAAATAAACACACTGAATAAGAAATTTTAAAAAGAACCAGATATCTCTTTTGCGATAATTATAATTTAATAATATTTATCTATAGGAATATGAAGATGATCTTCTAATCTACATCAAATTGTAATTTAACTTAAAAAATTTGAGAAATTAAATTTTAAAAGGAAATTAATTTATGCATCAAAGTATTTTAAAATTTTATTCCATAGATCAACTATATTTCATTAGTCTATAGAAACTTAAAATTATTCAAGAAGATTAAACTCAAAACAGGAGAATATATCATTCTAATTCTTTTAACACAAACTTAAGAAACAAATGTAAATACAATTAAGATAATAATCTAAACATCCAAAAGCCATTACATGAAAACTAAAAATTAAAAACATAGATCGACTACAAAAGAAAATGAAAATTAATATGATGGAGGATCTTGATCCGGAGGTGGCTGGGGAGTGGTGAACATCATCAAGTAGTTATTGATGGTAGCTACTTAAGTGTTGATCGAGTCAAACTGACCTCTAATACAGTCCATATCATCATTATATCTAGAATCCTACTAGTCTAGGCAAGTATCAATATAATCAAATCATTGATCAAAGTGAGACTCAAGTTGATTAAACCTCTGGACCATTTCTTAATTGAAATGCTACTAGAGTCCAGGAGTAGGTCCTTGGGCCTCTTCTTCTCCTCACATCTTATCTCCCTCATCTCCTTGATCTCAGTGAAAAGAGAACATAAAAAGTCATCAATAAAGAAGATAAGTGATTGACTAGAGGTATTCCTCTAAGGGTTTAATTTATAGTGAACCAGTCAAAATCCTCTCTTGATTTCATAGTGTGTGCTCTAACACCCTCAGTTCTATGGTGTAAATATATGCCTAAATCTACCTTATTTATCTCTACCCTTTGGCCAAGAATAAAAGAAGACAAGATTATATGGTTTTATTGCATTCTAAGATTAGTAAAAAAGTAAGGGTAGAAGCAAAAAGAGCCATTAAGACAGAGTTGAGGTCTTCTTGAATGAGATGATGAGATGGAGTCATCTTTGCTTTGAGGTAATGATGGTACACTTCTGTATTCTCTCTAGAGAGAAAATTTTCATCTGGTTAATTAGACCAAGATGAAGAACCCTTAGAATGCCTAGCTTGCTACTATTTGCCATCTTCTAAAAGATTGAGCACAAGAAA
>NW_021417926.1:0-383 GCF_001605985.2 Dendrobium catenatum | reverse complement strand
CAAAGAAGAAGACAACATCCTCCCTCCTCCCCAATAGTGCATGGCTGATCCTCCTGAGATCGACCACGGCTTTGCTTACAAACCACAAGGAGAGATTGGCATCCTCCAATCTCCTTTCTAAGAACAGCACTGGGAGTACGACGATTCGGTGGAAATCTATTGTCTCGCCAAGACGATCGAGATTCAACAACCCAAAGTACAGTGGATTGTCATCGGACGTCCCACGCCTCCTCCACCGCCAGCTACCTTTCCAACAACAAAGTTCTTCGACTCACTTTTCTTAGTGGTGATTTCAAGTCTAGCGCGAAATATCTTCATCCACTAAACCCTAGAGTAGTTGAGTGAGAAACCCCTCAAGGCGAACCTCTCGTTATTAAATTACG
>NW_021417925.1:0-278 GCF_001605985.2 Dendrobium catenatum | reverse complement strand
AATTAGTTACTTGTTGGGCTATATGTTCATTACATAGTTTTATATGTTTTCAGGAAAGGATAAGGATCCTATGATATGAGACTCCGGATAAGAAAAATACAATCATGTTTCTTTCCACTATTCATTAGTAAGCACTAGTTGAATTGTTAAAATGAAAGACGATGTGATTCTTTTAATATAGATACTGGAGTGTGACAAATAATGCTTCTTAACCGGGCGTAACAAAGATGACTTAAATAAAGGTACATAGTAGGAGATAAGAAAAAAAAATTGGTTAA
>NW_021417924.1:0-278 GCF_001605985.2 Dendrobium catenatum | reverse complement strand
GCACCTCCAGATTTATTGTTACACCATGTAAACCTTGAGCCAATAAAACCAATCTCGTGCAAATAATTATTAGTTATGAAAGCTTCCATTTCTTTAGCTCCTTGAGAAAAGAGGAATTTCTTACCTCCTCTTTTGCCTTCTTTTGAAGTGAGGCAGTTGAAGTCTCCTCCTACTACCATAGGATGGTCCTCCACCAAGTAAAACTCAATTAACTCCCATAGCTCTCTTCTTTTGTTTATGTTTTTGCTCCCATAGACTGAAGCTATTCTCCACTTGCA
>NW_021417923.1:0-231 GCF_001605985.2 Dendrobium catenatum | reverse complement strand
GTGCAGGAGGAGCACTTGGAGTATTAGACAATCTCTAAATACAACACATGAGTAAAGTGTTTGTTGATTAGATGGTTCAACAAACTAAGAGAACTCGAGAGTTTGGTCTCAAATTCAAGTGATACACACGATGGACATTTGGAGCTTAGAGAAGCTCCAAAATATCACTTACGGAAGTGCATGCATTTGTTGATTTTTGTCTCAACAAAAGGGAGATGACTTAGGACTTGT
>NW_021417922.1:0-457 GCF_001605985.2 Dendrobium catenatum | reverse complement strand
CACGAACAACATTATTTGAAGCTCGTGAACAAGCTCGAAATTAAGCTACATTCGTATTCAATTCAAAGCTCGTGAATAAACTCGATAAAAATTTGATTAATATTTAATTATAAATTTAATAAATATACATAATATAAATATTTTAAATTTATTATAACATAATGAATTTGTTCATGAACAAGAGACATTTTACATTTATAAATATTTGCTAGATTATTTGCTTAAGATGTTAATGAACAAATTTAAGATTTGTTTGTTCAATTGATTGTTTGCTAAATATGTTCACGAACATAACTCATTAATGTTTATTTGTTTAAAGCTCAATAAGCACTAAACGAATTGAACATGAACCGAACATGAACACTGATAAATTAAATGAACCAAACATGAACATAAACAATAAAGCTCGAATCAAACATGATCCAAACTTGAACAAGGTAATAATAAACAAACTCAA
>NW_021417921.1:0-260 GCF_001605985.2 Dendrobium catenatum | reverse complement strand
AACAAATGAAAATAAAGCAAACTAAAATCAACACAAAATGAGCACAAAAACTAGCACAAAAAAAATAAAATAAATAAAAGATACACAAAAAAAAACTAACAATTTCAAGCAAGTGATAAAGCAACGAGTTTAAGTAATTTTGAGCTGCAAGCCTCCTTATGTCCAGTTATCCTATGCTCCCACGAGGTCTTTGGTGAGAGCACTCCTGCAAAACTCAACAACGGTCAGATTTAGGAACCCAAACAGGTTTGGGATCCATC
>NW_021417920.1:0-313 GCF_001605985.2 Dendrobium catenatum | reverse complement strand
GCCAATTTTCAAACATCCAGTTCATTTTCAGAGCGGTGGTTTGGCTGATCATCTTTATTTTAAACAGATCGTACAGGACGATATTATTATCGTCCTAGACGATAAAGTCGGTAACTTGCAATTATTGAGCTCCTTTGAAGCTCTTCTATTTAAGAGCTATTGTTAAACATTTTTGAATATATTTTGGCTGCTGTCTTGACCTGAGAAAACCTAAAGGAGAGAGAGAGAGAGAGTGAGAGAGAGAGAGAGAGAGGGAGAGAGAGAGAGATAGAAGATCTTATGAGGGGGGTCTTGTGAGGGAGTTCACAAGGGT
>NW_021417919.1:0-291 GCF_001605985.2 Dendrobium catenatum | reverse complement strand
CATCAGTTTTCAAGAATAAGAATAATAACTCATAGGTAATAAAATCCCATGATACGATAAGAAACGTTGAATCCAATGGTAGTGCCAAATACCATTTTTTTTTAATCAGAGAATAATAGAAGACGCCCTTAAGAAACCAAGCAGAACTCCAAAAATAAAAAGCAATATATCTATTCATTCTTATAAGAAAGCTTAACTGAATATGGGCCTTCTCCTAAGATCCACGAACAAGAAAGAGGGAAGAGATCGGAGAGGGAGATGGGTAAACAGAGAAAGGGAAAGAGAAGAAAT
>NW_021417918.1:0-971 GCF_001605985.2 Dendrobium catenatum | reverse complement strand
TCTCAATTTATTTCTCTTTATTGCTAAATGTTTTTAGTCTAAACTTAGACTTCATTTATTTTTATTAACAATTACTTATATTCTACTCTCTTAATTCATTAAATTAAACCACTTATAATTACTTGCAACATACTTTCTTAATTCCATTATTTGAGAAATAATTAAAAATATTTATTTTATACTCTATTTTATTATTATGAGATTAGTTTTAAATATATTTTAATTTAAATGAGTTGCTCGACAAGCTTTTCGAGATGAGACAAATTGAGCACGAGCTTGAAATTGTATAATATACTCAAGCTCGAACTCACAAATTAACAAATTTGACTCGTGAACTCATTAATGAGTAAAGTTTGAGCCGACTTACGAGCGAACTCGACTCAATTGTAACACTAATGCACCAAATTCATAGATTTGAGACACTCTGCTCTCTGTAAATCAGCATTGGGGCGCTCAGAAACACAACGCAAGGGCATTGTAAGGAAAAAGAAAATTTTCACCCGAACCCAAGTAGGGTGCAAACCCTCACACCCCCAACAAGCACGACAAACTCGAGGTTTGAGGCAACAGAACAACCCTATTGATCAACACTATAATTAGATTCCACCACATAACACTAAGAGGCTACTTTCTATTGCAACATTAAAAAAATTTTACTTTCTCCATAAGAACTTTACAACTACACTTATAAAAACCTACAGTTGTCACAAACAAATCCAAAAATTAGTATTGAGTGAGTTAAAGTGCGCTTAAGCCCATATCTCATAATCAATTAAGAGGATGACCTCGAATACAAGGAGTCATGGCCTCTACTCGTCATTCAATCATACTCTCTTATGTTTCAAAACATTCATGCATAGTCTTATTTTTTCAACCTTATAGATATCAATTCGGGTTCACGAGACAAATTTGAATGGAACAAAAAAAAATTTACTTTTTATGAATATGATCAATTGAATTTGATCTATTCA
>NW_021417917.1:0-211 GCF_001605985.2 Dendrobium catenatum | reverse complement strand
AACATACTGAGGATATGGCCCGTTACGAGCAGCACAGCACAGAGGACTTAGCCCGGTTTGATATCTTCATTACTCACCAGCAGCAGCAGCATGACCAGGACATCACCTGGTTTAATGCTAAGTTCACTACGCTAGCTAGCTACTTTCAGCAGCCACCTCCACCACCTCCAATTTATGATCAGGGTCCCTCATTTTTCTAGTCTTTTATTTT
>NW_021417916.1:0-261 GCF_001605985.2 Dendrobium catenatum | reverse complement strand
TTGAAAAGTAAAAATTGTATATCTTTTGGGAAGTTTTTGGAAAATGTAAGTGTGTTTGTTCAAAAATAAAAATGTGTAAAGATGGAGATGTATTTGGACTTTTGTAAAGAGTGTGTGTGACAATGAATTATGCGTGTATTGAAAAGTGAATCAAGTGTGTGATATTAGAAAAACAAAAAAAAAAAATGTATATCTTGAAAAAGGAAGTGTATGAGTTTTGAAAAGGTAAAAGTGGAACTTGTTTGATTTTGAAAGATAAAT
>NW_021417915.1:0-201 GCF_001605985.2 Dendrobium catenatum | reverse complement strand
TCCCCCCTTTTATTAGCTTGAGCATGGCCACCTGCACGAAAGAACAATATATATATAATGCTCCTAACCTAGGGGTAAATCTAGCGCTCATCACATCATCCACAGAGTGCAGAAAAGGTAAGCAAACACATCATTTATTTTTCAAACAGCATGCAATGAAAACCACGGAAAGCTCCGGCACACAGCAGAAAAAGTATAACC
>NW_021417914.1:0-1701 GCF_001605985.2 Dendrobium catenatum | reverse complement strand
GAATGGAAGCCGTGGGAGAGAGCGAGGGCTTTGGGTCAGTATTTAACGACATCTGCGGTCGTTCAATCGAGGCAAGTTCACGGGAATAACGGAGGATTCGACGAGAGCGGCGCCGAATTCAGAAGGATATCAGGAGGGCCTCGGCGGAATTTTTGCCGCATTCGTGGATCCGACAGGTATTATTTTGATTGATTTTTTTTTTGTTCCTTCTATACAGAGGTTAACACTTCTCCATCAAAACTCTCAATAGAAGTATAACTTCCATAGGAGACCTACCTGAAATAAATGCAAATTGATTTTGGGAAACATTCGTATCATATTATAGCCTATGCTCCATAACTCTCTCCCGTATTTTTTAAAGTATGACACATTAATTTAATTCCTATATAATTCGCACAATCATGTGCATCACCTTTATTTTTAAATATAGAATGCACACACTCATTCTCCATTCATCTGACATCTTTTTAGTTTTCAAAATAATATTAAAAAGTTTAGTAAGCCAAAAAATTTCTTCAACTCCTAAGCATTTCCACCTCTATTGAAATATTATCAGTTCCAACAGCTTTTCCACACTTTTTTAACAGCTTTTCCACACTTTTTTAAAGCCGCTCTAACTTTCATTTTACTAATAAGCTGCAAAAAACAAAAATCCCTATTATTTAGCTTATCAAAATAATTCAACAACTTTTGTTTAATATCCACTTCTAATAAAAAAACTTTTTGATATTCATCATTAATACAATTCACTTTAACTAAATCTTTATTTGTCACGACCCGGCCCGGTTAGCTCGTAGATACGAGGCGGGAACGACATCGGACATGTAATATAAATAACTAATCATTCTTCAAATAAATAATACTATTCAATGAAATCTTCAAAGACAAAAAGCACCACTAAACATTTTCTATTTTCATTCCAATAAATGTTTTCAAAATATACAAGATGGCTAACTTCAAATTAAACATGTTAGGATAAGCCATCCAAAAGATAGGAAGTACAACAAGTAAATCTACTATATATGAACCTGTCACCCGGAGTACGACGACTATAAGTAAACCTCGGGTTGTCAGCCATCTCTTCTACCAGGTTCTCCTGAAATTTTCCAAAACTAGGGAGTGAGCTAACGCTCAATAGAAATTCTAATCCTAAACATGCTCATGCTATCTTGTTTGTCATATGAATGAGAGATAATTTAGATGTCCTATGCATATGTCATTTGATATAAAGATGTACATATAAAATGAATATCATATTAAAATGCTTACTTATTTAATATATACAACCGTCTCGGAGTACCAGGGGTGTACTGATCAGGTACACAAACCTCTTTTGGCCATTTATTCATTTTCCTATTTTGCCCCAAGGGCCATAATATTCCCATATTGCTCATATGTGCCTTTGGCACCATCTTTGGTACTCCGTAATCAATCATGCACATTCATATATATATCTGTTTCATATAAACATACATTCTTTCCTTCCTTTCATAATTACTTCTTTTTCATATAAAATTATGTATTTTCATTAACTAATGTGTGACATGAATCTCAAATCATGAATGAAAATGACTTATCATAATTACCTTAAGTATGAAAGAAACAATGAAGTAACTATATTGCATGTGTATTGCATGGGTAACAACTATTCCATTTCTCAATTCATGTCATAAAGTTTAACAAATGATATAAGCATAAAAC
>NW_021417913.1:0-491 GCF_001605985.2 Dendrobium catenatum | reverse complement strand
ATATAACCGACGGATGAGACGTCGGAAATTATACCGAACTTACGTCAAAATCGGCGGAACTTCCATCGGTAAAATCTTTATTTCTCGAAACCGAACCCCTCTGGCCATCATTCGTTTCCTTCCATTCTCTCACTTCGACTGCTTCGCCCGTCGCCCTCCATCGTCGTTCGTCGCTCGCCATAGTTAGACGTTGTCGACGGTCACCAGATTTCACCGTCGACAGTCACCAGACTTCACCGAGCCTCATTCCTAGTCGCGCGCCGCCGAGGAGGGTACCGAAGGTATTTGTTTTCAATTTTTTTTCCTATTTCAGTTGGATTACATATAAGATTAGCCTTAAGTCCATAACTTTTTGCTATAGTCATGGTTGTTATCACTAGACATTTGCTAGAGGATGTACTTTGGTGCATGCTTTTTGTTGATGATATTGTTCTTGTTGATAAGACTAGAAAGAGATTTGAAGGTAAACTTTGATTATGGAGATCAACATT
>NW_021417912.1:0-295 GCF_001605985.2 Dendrobium catenatum | reverse complement strand
TAAAATAATATTCAATGAAAAGTTGTTCTAAAACACTAATTATTTGGTATCATCAAAATCTCAAGCTCGGGGTCATTGGTTGCAACAACACCTTCTCGATTTCATGAAGAACACTTCTAGGGACCATGGTGTGTGTCATGCAATAGATTGAGCTAGGCAGCAAAACATAATTAATAAGTGTTACCCTTCCGGCTATAGACAAGTTGACGAGTTCCCCACCCAAGGGTGCAACCAACGGCTTTCTGAACCAAGGAAGCAAAGTCCCTTCTAACGAGCCTCCTCATTGCCAACTTGA
>NW_021417911.1:0-380 GCF_001605985.2 Dendrobium catenatum | reverse complement strand
TTATTTTTTTATATATAAATATTTGTGAAAGTAGAGAGAGTGTATCATCTTAATTTTATACTATTTTCATACCCATGCAAATAAATGAAGAAATTATAAAGGGACTCCAAAATTATTATGAAAAAAAATCAAAAATGAAAAAAAATTACGGGATCAAACTTAGTTGAAATAATCCACTATATAATAGAGATTTGCTCTTTCCTTCAATTGAAGAATACATTCTACAAAGCTTTGATTACTATCATAGCTTCATATATGAATGTAGTGGAGCATACTAGAGAAGTGAAATGTGATGACGACGATCAAGAGACAGATGGCAATCCATAAATATTAAAATCGATATCAAGATAGTGATGGCCAACATACGGTTGTCAGCAGTC
>NW_021417910.1:0-214 GCF_001605985.2 Dendrobium catenatum | reverse complement strand
CAGTTGAGATGCAACTTGAATGAAAGTTTCAACTCCATCTATAAATTCAACTGTCAATCCTTTTCGACCTGGCAACAATCTGTTATACATCCAATATATCTCTTCTTGAATAGTCATTTAGACGTTGAAGCAAACGTCACCCTACATAGTTATGAAAATATTTATTAGAATATAAAAATCTGTATGCTTTTTGTTGATGCTATTCTTCTAGTTG
>NW_021417909.1:0-298 GCF_001605985.2 Dendrobium catenatum | reverse complement strand
GAGAAAGCCCAATCTAGCCTTAGGACACATCATAGCCCCCAGAATTGTTGCTCCACTTCCTCAGACATGCGCTAAACAACTTTTTCCTTTCTCTGATTTTTGGTAGGTGAGAGCTTCTTAACGTGGTGTTTTTTTTTTATTTTTCCTGAGAGTTTCTTAAATGTTTTTTTTTTTAATTTTCACAATGTGTAGATAGAATAACATATTTCATGTGTTTTTTCTTTAAATTTTTCTTATTGATGTAGGATCTGTATAAAAATATGCATAACTTTTGGTACTGTACTATTTCCATCCTATA
>NW_021417908.1:0-321 GCF_001605985.2 Dendrobium catenatum | reverse complement strand
TTTCCCGTTGTACCCTTCTATTAAGGGATGTCGTATGTAAGCCCAAGAGGCATTGTGGTCTTTTTGTCTTTGAGTCCTTTGTATGAGGCTTTATATAGCTCTCCTTATTCTCTTTTGAAATTAATGAATGATTATTTCATAATTTCATTTTTTTGTTGGAGTTCTAAAGAGAGTTTAAGAGTTGGAGTGGAATCCCTAGGAGAGGGAGATTTGTGCAATACCCACCAACCTAGATAAGTCGGGTTCGTGGTTCCATCCCCTACCTTTTTTCTCTTCCTCCCCCTCCACTTAGCTGCCGGCTTTCACCATACCCGATCCCCC
>NW_021417907.1:0-286 GCF_001605985.2 Dendrobium catenatum | reverse complement strand
CCCTTTTGAGCCCAAATTAATTTAAATCAACTCCAAACCCATATGTTGATCTCATTTTTGTATGAGGTTGCTAGGACCTATCTGGGTTTTCTTTTAGTGTCCAAATGATCGACAGGTGCTCACTTGTCAATTATATAGGTCCCAATCAAATGCCAAATCCAACACTTGATTAATTTTGAATCAATCTTCAATTATTTTCCTATCATATTTCAATCACACTTCAGTCCAGTTTTAATTCAAGTTTCAAATATCAAGTTTTCAATCAATCATCAATCAAAATTTGTTC
>NW_021417906.1:0-241 GCF_001605985.2 Dendrobium catenatum | reverse complement strand
TCTCATCCCTAGAGGAGAGATTTGGGGGAATGGAAGAAATGATCCGGAAATTGGTAGACGCCCAAGTTGCTCAATCAAATCCGAAGGAAAAGGGGAAATCGCGATGTCAAACCCTAACCCTAATTTCTCAATTAGGGAAGATGGAGCAAGCCAACCGGGGTAAGCCATGTAAGCACCACCGCACATCTCGCGCCAAGAGCCTTTGTCAAGGGAAGGGTGGGAGGCATCCGGCGTGGGTGGT
>NW_021417905.1:0-1710 GCF_001605985.2 Dendrobium catenatum | reverse complement strand
TTTTAAAAAAAAAAAAAAAAAACAGAGAAGAAAGAAAAGAAAAAAAATGCTATCTCTCGATCCACGCCGTCGACCCCGCACAGGTATAATCACTCCTAAACCCTAAAACTCTGAGAACCCGATTTCAACGCATGCGTCGAGACAAAATGACCACCTATACGCGCTTTTGTTAGCGTAGTGTGAGGACGTGCGTCCCGACATTTGCGACGAAGCGGGTAATCACCTAAATCTCTTCTTTGAATTTCGTATCGCCTTGGAAACCTCGCCTATACACGCTTTGCTTAGCGAGGTGGGATAGGAGCCCGGTGCGATGCGTACGACGAAGCGGGGATACCCATAAGTACCCGCTTGTGAGGAAATAACTGTTTTTCTTACAAAATATTTTAAAAAAAATACTTTCTTGCAAAATGTTTTCAAAAAATACTCATACACGCTTTTCTTAGCGTGGTGGGGGATCAAAAAATACACGGCCGCGATGTCATCGAAAGAAGGCACCTACTATACACGCTTTTCTTAGCATGGTGGGAAGGCCCAATTTTTCGTAGTTTTCTCCCTAAAATGGGGGAGACGCCGAAAGGCTGCCGAAATTTCGGGTGAAGACAATGCTACATTTGGATCTCATTTGAACTCAAGAGAATAATTTGGGACTTGTACTTGATTGCACTAGGATGGCATGCAAGAATAACGAAGGACTTGTACTTGGACTTTGGACAAGATCTAAATGACTTAATAAAGAATTGAACCCAAGTAAAATGAAATGTGACTTGAATCCAAGCTGAACTACAAAAGACTACACTCAAACTTGATTTGAGCTTTAATTGAACTTGAACTCATACTTATGTAAGCAAATACTTGAATAAACCTTGAAAAAAATGAACTCAAAGTTGAATCAAATGATGAAAACTTGTAAGCTTGGACTTATAAGCTTGAACTTGAAAGACATCGAAGCTTGAACTAAGCTTGATCGAACTCAAATACAAAGAACATTGACTTGAGATTGTAGTTTTGAACAACTACAATGGGAGTTAAATGTGAACTCGGACTCAGATTTGAACAGAAGACTTTGAACCTCACTTAACTTAAATGAATCATAAAATGATGAACACAAGCAAAGGTGTTGAAGACTCATTTTGGAACTCAAACTGATTGAGACCTCAGTGGATATGACTTGGACCATTTGAATTCAAAAATCAAATGATTAGAAGACTCAAATTAAAGTCAATTTGAACTTGTACATGAATTCAACAAAGTTATTTGGGACTTGAACTTACAAGTATTTGACTCAAATGAGCAAATTTTGGAAATGAACAAGGCTACTTGGGTTTGTACTCAAATGTGCCTAGAACTTGAATGAACCTAAGCATAATTCTTTAAGTTTGAGATCAACTTTGACATTGGTTTGAACATGATTGAAACAAATGAGCAATGAAGGACTTAAAAATGTTAAAGAATTTTTAGAAAATGTCATTCAATCCCTATGCAAACAAATAAAATTGCTTGCACTCTGACATGGAACTCTTTGGACAACATCATTCAAATGATTGTAAGTGGAAGTGGAAGTGCATATTCAAATTAACAAATATCAAAATCATCATACACGATCAACCTAAAGTGAGTGTATAAGATGAGTGCTTGTTAGTCATCTCAATCATGAATTCCATACTCACAAAGAGCATATGAAGAATGTGAAGCGGCTCATAGATGGATATA
>NW_021417904.1:0-1328 GCF_001605985.2 Dendrobium catenatum | reverse complement strand
ATCTAAAGGAAGTGGTGAAGGATTATAAAGTTTTTTTGTGGGTTTGTTGGAAATAAAGATTTGCTCTTTAGACAATAACCAAATTTTGAAGATTCTGGGTAGCAACTGGGACTTTTTCATGGTTCCAGCTGGTGGTCTATCATGAGGTCTTTTGATCTTATGGAGGAAGGATTTAGCGGCTTTTTCTATTTTGGAGGCTTCTTCCCAGCTGGTGGTGGGGAACTTGGAGGTATTTGGCAGGGGAAATTGGACTGTAGCTTCTGTATATGGAAGCATGGATGGTCAAGAGAAGAAATTGCTTTGGGAAGGCCTGGAGAAGTATTGTTCGGATGATTTACCTGTGGTAATTGGCGGTGACTTCAACTGTATTCTATCTCAAGACGATAAAAGAGGTGGGAAGAAATTCATTATGTCTCAAGGTTCCAAAGATTTTCAGCAATTCTTGATTAATAATGATTTTCATGAGGTTAAGGCGGTGGGACCAAAATTTACATGGTGCAACAATAAATTCGGAAGTGCTCGTATTCTTGAAAAATTAGATAGATGTCTAATTAATTCATTAGCTATGAATTTGTTACAGGTTGTTCTTGTTAAGCACCTCTATCGTATTGCCTCGGACCATTGTCCGATTCTTTTTTAGATGTTTAAATCAGTGGAATTAAACAAGAGGGATATACGGTATGAAGAGGTATGGGCCTCGTATTATGGAGCCACTGCTTTAGTAAGGAAAATTTGGAACAAAAAATCGATTTGTGATCCGGGTTACATTCTAAATTGGAAATTTAAAAAGACTCTTAGAGGTCTTTTTTTCTGGAGTAAGGAGAAGCACCGAAACTTAACTGAACTAAGAGACAATTTAAAGAGAGAAATCCAGGAATTACAGATGGAGGAATCAGTGAATGGCATTTCGGATGATAAGATGCAATTGCTGAGATTCAAGATCAATGAATTGAATGTCACGTTAGCTCGCCTTAATTCTTGGTGGAAACAAAGAGCAAAAGTCAAATGGATGGAAGGAGGTGATTGTAATTTTTTTTTTTTCATGCCTTTGCTAGTGCAAGGAGAAATAGCAATTGGATTCATCATATTAGGTGTAATGATGGCAGTATATCAGAAGAATTTTCGGTGATTAAGAATGTTTTTTCAGAATTTTTCAGAAAGAAATGGCAACTCAGATATTGCTCTTTGGAGGAATGGCCGAATCCTTCTCAGTTGATTAACAATGAAGATCATAGGCTGCTGGAGGCTGATTTTACTAGAGAAAAACTTCAATTGGTGGTAGCTAATTCTTAAAGAAACATCTCTCCTGGTTTAGATGGTATAACCTT
>NW_021417903.1:0-1049 GCF_001605985.2 Dendrobium catenatum | reverse complement strand
AATAAGTGAACCAAGAAGATTGTCAATAGAGTAAATGATTAAATCTTTAGACTCTGTAATTATAGTAATTTTAGCATCATATGTAGTAGGTAAGCAACGAAGAATCTTATTAATCATTTTAAAGTGCAAAAGAATCTATTCAAACATTTGGCATTTAGTTGTGCTAAGTCACGTTCTTCTACTATCCAGTCTGTAAAAAGTGTTTCAACTCTTACTCCGTCAACTAATCTAGGTTGTTTTGTATATCCTTCCTGGACGAAGATTCACATACTATAATCAAGTGACTGTAAAAAGGTAGACATGCAAGTTTTCCAAAAATCAAAAATTATATTATCAAACAGTGGAGGTCTAGTTATAGAGTAACCCTTAGGTGTGTTTTGATTTCCAAATATAGCCATCTATGTTAAATAAAAAGTAGTCTAAACTTATTATTTTTAAACAAAGTTCTGATACTACTTGTTGATACTCGTTCACTATGAATTAGGTTGTTAAGCATAAGTTTATGTCCCACGGCTAACCAAAATTAAACTCTCTTTTGAGAATTGTAAACCGAAATTAATCTTTAATGATTTTTATAGAAATAGTTTTTCAACCACAATTTTAAAATAGTAAATCAAAAAAATAAAATAAAAATAGCGGAAATATAATGACATCAGATTTATAGTGGTTCAGTCAAAATCGTACCTACATCCACTCCCCGGAGGCACCCTCTAAGTATTGCACTAATACCAATAGTGTCTCTCCTTTTACACCCACAATAAGGCGGAGAAGCCTTTAAAAAAAACTCTTTCCACCACTACCCAGTGCGGCAGAGAACCGTCCATCCTTTCACACTCTCCTAGCGTGGGCATAGAACTCTTCGGCTGTTCACACTCTCCAAGTGTGGGTAGAGAAACCTTCGGCTGTTCACACTCTCCAAGTGTGGGCAGAGAACCCTTCAGCTGTTCACACTATCCAAGTGTGGGCAGAGAACCCTTCGGCTGTTTACACTCTCCAAGTGTCGGCAGAGAACCAGATCTCCTTGACAAATCTCCTTAGAAGAAATCTAG
>NW_021417902.1:0-264 GCF_001605985.2 Dendrobium catenatum | reverse complement strand
AACCTCATGAATCAATTTCTGATATATATACAAGGTTGACTCAAATTGTCACCTCTTTGCATGCTTTAGGAACAAAACTTACTAATTATGAAAGAGCCAATAAAATTTTGAGATGTCTGCCATCTTCTTTTGATTCTAAGATTATTATAATTACTAAATTTAAAGATTTAAATACTTATTCGATTGATAATTTACTTGGCTCACTTATTGCTTACGAGCAAGGGGTGAATCAAAGAAATTTAGATGCATGTGAGAAAAACAAAG
>NW_021417901.1:0-379 GCF_001605985.2 Dendrobium catenatum | reverse complement strand
AGCCATATGGCTAACCCAAGTGAGCCCAATGCTTGGGTCTTCAAGAGGGGTCTCTTGGGTGCCCAAGGGGTCATCCCGTGCATTCAAAGGACTTGGAATGGACTTGGCTCAAAAATTTGAAAGAGAAGGGGTGTATGGATTAATGGGTCAAACTTGGTTGACTTTGTTAACCGGGTTGATCCAAGGTCTGGGTTTGATATTTGAAACTTATTGAAAGTGGTTTCAAAAAGTTTGGAATTGATTTGATTTGAAATGGGCATTTAAAATCCTATAAGGGTATTTTGGTCAATCTTGACCCATTGGTCAACTAGGGTCAAAAATGGGTCTAAAAATGCAGTTTAATGCTCAATGAATTACAATCAAGGGTCTGGAAGTGATT
>NW_021417900.1:0-335 GCF_001605985.2 Dendrobium catenatum | reverse complement strand
CATCCAGGACTTGGGACCTGGCAACGGCAGTGTTAAGGAAAGTGATTAACGATAGGCCAAAATATACTAATATACAAGATATATGATTATCTTTTATAGACAACTTAATAAAATGATTTAATATTGTCTCCTTAAAAAAAAAAAAAACAGCAGTTCAAAGTTTGGAATCTACATGGTAAGGAACGATCTTAGAGATTTGAAATATCTAAGAGAAAGGGGCCAAAATGGTACTTTGACCCTTATGAAGGACCAAAATGATCCTCGACTAGATTAAATAACCATTTTGGTAGCTCAAGTCTTTAAAAAGGAATCAAAATAGTCCTATGGTGGGACTA
>NW_021417899.1:0-248 GCF_001605985.2 Dendrobium catenatum | reverse complement strand
TTGCAATTAATCAGCTCCTTTGAAGCTCTTCTATTTAAGAGCTCTTGTTAAACATTTTAGAAGACCTTTGGCTGGTGCCTTGACCTGAGAATACCTTGAGGAGAGAAAGAGAGAGAGGAGAGAGCTTGTGAGGGGATTCACAAGGATTGCTTCAAGGATCGCTCTGCTTCATCTTCGTCTAGAGTTTGTCGTCCGTGGAAGGGTCAGTAGAGGGAGCTTGTGAGGGGATTCACAAGGGTTACTTCAAG
>NW_021417898.1:0-1318 GCF_001605985.2 Dendrobium catenatum | reverse complement strand
ATCTCTCATATACACACTTCCTCTCTACAAAATCAACTTCTCTTTCTTTTAAACACTTAACAGTAGTTCCTGTGACTACTGGAGAGGAAAGTGGCTCAACATCCTCCTGTGAAGCGTCTAGGTCAACCTTCCACGTCGGGGCCTGGGCTATCGTAGTCAGCTGTTGAGAAAGAAGAAAAGACTTGTTAATCAACTTTTAAGTGCCGGGGACAAAGAAATGTCCCAACCATCTTCAACAAGACAAGGAGAGTTAGAGTTACCTGAAATGGTTTTAATGGAAACTTTCTCTGGATCGACCAAGTATTCCTTAGGAATTATGATATTACCTTGGGTGTAGTTCCTCTCAAACCAATCTTTGAACACAACACAGTCTTCAAGAGGGTGACTAAGCATCCGATGGTATGGACAATACTTGGGTTCATCTTTCTTACTTTCATCTTCAGGCCTCCTGGCCTCTGACAGCTGAAAATCTAGTTTCTTTAACAAACTCTTGAAAATCCTCTTAACTGATTCCCTCTTAAATGTATATGGTTTTGTCAATTTCTCTCTAAAAGGGACAAAGTTAGGGTCTCTGGTGTACTGAGGAGTGACCTGAAAGGGCTGTCTCTGAGCTGGCTGTGGTGGCGGTGGTGGAGGAACACTAGACTGACTTGCCATTGATCTTTTTCCCTTGTCAACTGCCGACACTACTGCCTTTTTCTCAAAAGTCTTAACCAATCTAGGACATTTCTTGTCTTCAGACTGCTCTCATAGGAATGGCATTTTATGAGCCTCTTCCTGCAAATTTCTAGCCTTATTAAGAAGTTTTTCAAAAGTTTTAATGGTGAAACCCTTCAGGAGAAAAGCAACAGGGCCGTGGATATTCTTAAGGAGAATTTCCACCGCATGTTTCTCTTGCAACTGGGGTTCATACTTCATCGAGAGGTTTCGCCACCTCAAGATGTACTCAACCAAAGACTCTCCCGGCTTTTGTTTCTCAAAATCAAGATCGCCCACAGTAGTTCGTTGTTGCACTCCAGAAAATCTTTTAATGAAAAGGTTTTCTAGATCGCTAAAGGTTTTTATTTGAACCATTGGGCAGATCGGCGTTCCATTCAAAAGCGATGCCGGATAGACTACTTACAAATTGGCGAAATAGTAGAGCATCTAACCCTCCCGCATTGAAACAACTTGCTCTGAAGTGGGCCAGATGCTGTCTCGGGTTTTCTATTCTAGTAAAAATTTTAAAAGTTGGTGGCACAAAGCCTTTTGGGTAAGTGTTGGTGGAATTTTGAAAACATATTTAAAAATATTAGTCTTCTTTGGGGATTTTAAGATT
>NW_021417897.1:0-914 GCF_001605985.2 Dendrobium catenatum | reverse complement strand
GAGTTCAGCAGTCTAAAATTCCCTCACAAAAATATGGAGGGCAATATGTCAAAGCATGTCCTAAAGATGCAATCGCAATTCAGCTTGCTCTGAAAGACAATATCTCAACTTCATAGACAATATCATTGAAGTTATATTACAAGATTACACATTAAGCAACAAGACAGATTAATATTTGGTCTTCATCAGGCCTCAACTCAGTTAACATTATACGTCTGTCGCTAGAATGTCGGCATAACACACTGCTCCAGCCCCTTGAATCAGGGATATCTGATATTGGCAAACTTCTGTATGGATGTTTATTATCTTTGCAAAATGCAACCAGACCATCGTCATCATCGGCTCTTTGCCTAATGTTCGTCGTCGGTCCTTTACTTCGTATAAGCCATCATTGTCTTCTCACTCGACTGCTACTTGCAATGCACCCTCGAACTCTCTCCTTTGACTCTACACTCAGTCGTTGACTGCTAATGGGCTTCAATTCGATCGTCCATCGCCAGCGAACATCCGCTCAAATGGCATAGAAAATCCCCTAACTCCTGCACGATAAGATGGACGCTAATTCGAGCAGGGCAAATTTTCCACTCACAAATAGCGGAAGCCTCAACTGTCAGAAAGCCGGGGACTGAAGAAATCCCTTAACTCCTGCACGAGAGGAGGGGCGCTAATTCGAGCAGGGGAAATTTTTCACTCGCAAATAGCGGAAGCCTCAACTGTCAGAAAGCTGAGGGCAGAAGAAATCCCCTAACTCCTGCATGAGAGGAGGGGTGCTAATTCGAGCAGGGGAAATTTCTCACTCGCAAATAGCGGAAGCCTCAATCGTCAAAAAGTCGGGGGGAGGAGAAGAAAAATCCCCTAACTCCTGCATGAGAGGAGGGGTGTTAATTCGAGCAGGGGAAATTTCCCACTCAAAT
>NW_021417896.1:0-218 GCF_001605985.2 Dendrobium catenatum | reverse complement strand
TAAAAGTCTGGCGACGGGCAGAAGTTCGACGTCGGGTAGAAGTTCAACAAAAGATCGGTGACGGGTGGAAGTCTTACAACAGGCGAAAAGTTTGGCGACAGGTAGAAGTCAGACGACGGACAAAAGTCCGCCATTGACAGAAGTCCAGCGTCGGTAGGATGCCGGGTGGAAGTCCGGCGGTTGTTGAGGAAGAGTTTGGTGGCAATAGAGCTCTCTTC
>NW_021417895.1:0-331 GCF_001605985.2 Dendrobium catenatum | reverse complement strand
ATTTGGGCTAGCTGCTTCTCTGTCTCCTCCGTGACAATGCATGATTATAAAATTGCTGAAGGAAGTCTAGTCCCACACTGCCTAGAATTGCACGAATTTGCTTTATAAAAGAAAATATGTGGTGATTCAAATGAAAAAAGCTGAGTTGATAGATGATAATATTACCTTTATGTTTTTGAAATCTAATTAATAACAACATTGAACATCAATATTTTTCATGGGATTTAGTAAATCCTAAGGATGTTAAATCTTAAAAATTATTTGATATGACATATGTTAAAGAAATTATTTTATGATTTATGGTAGTTAGGAATTTAAATGTAAAAAGATA
>NW_021417894.1:0-210 GCF_001605985.2 Dendrobium catenatum | reverse complement strand
TCTCCCTTGGTCATTCACAGTCGAAGAGAGTTCACGTTCAAAGGTAAAGATCAACTTGCCAGCCATTGGATATTTTTTGAAAATTAAAGAATGTTTTGACATTAGATTTCTTGAAGAAGAAGTGTTCATCATTTTAAAACTTAAAGCTTGTAGGATAATCCCAACCTCCCAATGCATATTGAATGGTAGGAACCTTCAACACATGTTAGG
>NW_021417893.1:0-428 GCF_001605985.2 Dendrobium catenatum | reverse complement strand
GAAAAGAAATTTTTTTAAAATACCAATTCACCCCCCTCCTCTTGGTTTGCTTGGGCCAGTTCTATAGGGCTTAACATCCCTAACGAACTTTCAAGAGGTATCAGAGCGGGATTCATAAAAACTGAGTTTGAAAACTTTTTGAATTTTGATCCGTGGCTAACCTTGGGAATCGTAACACTATGGAAGGTTATTCAATTACACGACCTCCCTTGCTTAACAACTTACCTTTTGATTTCTGGAAAACCCGCATGTCAACGTTTTTACAGCCGACTAATTATCGCATGTGGATGCTTATCAAAGAAGGTTATTCTCCACCTTCTCATGAAATTAATGGTGTTAAAACTGAAGTTGCTTTTACTGAATGGAATTTTGATGAACGAGATTTAGCTCTATTGAATGCAAAATGTTTAAACTATTTTTTCTGTGCT
>NW_021417892.1:0-631 GCF_001605985.2 Dendrobium catenatum | reverse complement strand
CTAACCTCCCAACTCCCTTCTACTCAAACAGTTCCTTTAGTACCCTTCATAGTACTCGTCTCCACCCTGGTGATGAGGAACCTCGGGGGGCTGGAGAGGAGGAGGCTCCCACTCCCGCTCCTATTCCTAATTCTGTTCCTCTACACCAGCACTCACCGATTGATCAGTTGATAGAGAGGTTTGATCATTGGGAGACCCGCTTTGACGCCTACGTTGCTGCATAGGAGCAGCAACACACTGAGGATATTGCCCGCTACTAGCAGCACCGCACTGAGGATTTAGCCCGATTTGATAGCTTTATTACTCACCAGCAGCTGCAGCATGACCAGGACATCGCCTGGTTCAAAGCTCAGTTTACCACACTTGCCAGCTACTTTCAGCAGCCACCTCCACCACCTCCATCAGATGATCAGGGTCCCTCGTTTCTTTAGTCTGTGTTTTCTATTGTTTAATTCCTGTTTTATGTAGTTTGCTTTTTAGTCTATTTTTTTTCCTGTTGTGGTGTTGTCTTTTGTGTATCTGGACCTTCTTTTTGTGATGACAACAGGGGGAGTAGGGTGTGGTAGGAAAAGTTGTTGGGTTTGTAACTTTAAAATTCTAATAAACTTTTTTTCCTACTTGTGTTTTCCAT
>NW_021417891.1:0-248 GCF_001605985.2 Dendrobium catenatum | reverse complement strand
GTGGCTGCAACAGCTGAGAAAGCCCAACAACATCCTGAAAGCATGATTCACAAGATAAAAATTGCATCAGAATACTCTAAAATAATTTCAATCCAAGAGGATGATATTTAATTTTTTTAGATGTGCATTATGATTACAATACTACATATAAAAGTTTGTAATGTATCAATCAATATCTAAGTTAATTAAATAAATTTGATGTCCATCTTTATGTTAATTGTGTTATAATTTTTTTTTCATTCAGTAAT
>NW_021417890.1:0-1018 GCF_001605985.2 Dendrobium catenatum | reverse complement strand
GCACTCTTAGCAGAGCTGGCAATCTCTTCTGGATTTATAAACTTGACCCTTTGAATGTAATCTTCAACCTCTCTTTTTTATAATTTCTTGTTTTTCGGTCTTATTGTCCTCAGCAATCCTTTCTTCCTTCTCCAAAGTTGCCATCTCCTTTGAACGAGCAATTTCAATCCTATCACTACAATCTTATATTTCTCTTCTACCAACTATTTTCAGCAGATCAATTCCTCTGGCGGTCTCTTCAGACTGTTTTGGCTCTAAAAATTTGAACCTCTCCTTATAAATTTGCATCTCTTTTTTGTATCTCTCCTTGTCTCTCCTTGCATAGTCTTCATAGAGCTATCAAAATCAAAATTTCAGTAACGTGAAAGAGAACCTTCAGTCTTTCTAAACAAATAAATTGAAGTCTGGAAATCAAAACTTTATATGATGCAAACAATGTGGTGCATTTTAAGAAAACAAATTAATGCCTGACTTCCCACATTTAATGGAAAAATTTTGGGTGATGATAGACCTTAAAGTAATAGATTTGATTTCAAATGAGTATAATGGAATTTTATATTTATAACCCATGAATTACAATCATCTCAATTCTAATCCAATGACTTTGGGATCAGACCAAATTTCAGTTAAAAGTATTCTGAACAAAATTTTTTCCACATCTACCACAAAATATTTAAAATATTTTACAGAAGTGTTTCTCATATAAATAAGACATTACCCTAAACTCATAAGTAAGGTAACTATGTGAAAAAAAACTCTTTACACTAGATGAAATATCTTATTATTGTATGAAATATCTTGCAACTATGTGAAGTGTACTATTTTTGTATATTTAGAAGTGGAGATACAAAATGCCAAATTAAACAGTGAATCAATATTGAAAATTTAGCATTTTTAAGATGGGGAAAGGGAGGAGGTGAAGAAATTTGTAAAAATCATGAAGTATTTACTACACATACCAGCATCTCTTGATCAGTGAGTTTATTCCAAGACTCTTCTATCCTCTTGTTGTATTCTC
>NW_021417889.1:0-267 GCF_001605985.2 Dendrobium catenatum | reverse complement strand
CAATCTCCCTCTCTCGCTGCTTCTCCGAACCCTTCGGCGCCTCCATTGCTGTTCAGCTTCGGTACTCCATAGGAGGTGTAGAGATCGCCGGAATCGCTTCTCCAGCTCCTGCGTGGCCGGTCGACTTCGCTACCTCCGACGCCTTCCTGTTCGGACGGAAGTTACAACATTTTGTGCGGAAGCAACAACAGGAGTCTGCCGACTGTGAAGTTAACTTCCTCCCTTTCAATCGCTTCTTCGGTCCTTCGTGGCTGGCCCTACTTTGCT
>NW_021417888.1:0-291 GCF_001605985.2 Dendrobium catenatum | reverse complement strand
TCCTCCCCCTAATCTCTCCCTCTTCCCCTCTACATGCTGCCGGCCTCCCTATGTGGCCTCCCCTCATTAATTGCCACTTAAACCCTCCCCCATTTGAAATCAAAATTTGAATTTCAATTAATTCTCCCAATTGCATTAAAATTGAAAATCAAATTTCAGTTTTAATTTTCTCCCTCCCTCTTTATAGCCCGCCGGCCCCATCCTTGGCTCCCCTCATTAATCCCCATTAATTCCCCCACTTAAAGCCATAACTTCACTTGATTTGAAATTCAAATCTCAAGCCTTTTCCCT
>NW_021417887.1:0-286 GCF_001605985.2 Dendrobium catenatum | reverse complement strand
TGGTCCCCCAGTTTAAGCGGTGAAGTTCTCATTTCCCATCTTGAGTAAAAAGAAGGGGTCTCTCGCTCTTTTGGAGAACGCCGCTCTAAACATGGAAGATCGAAAGACCTTGATTCTGCATTTCAATGGATTTAGGTACGCTTTCGAAAATTATTCTCGATGATTTGACATGTCTTTCGGAGACGATCGAATTGATTTTTGTGTCTCCGATAAATCCTAACAGGATATTCGTACAATACTAAGATGCTAAACTTTATACTTCTCTACCGTCGCAAATATTACAGAA
>NW_021417886.1:0-451 GCF_001605985.2 Dendrobium catenatum | reverse complement strand
TCCTTAGTGAATTCAGCACTTTTGATACTAACTTGCAGATATATGATATAATTTAAACCCTTTATAATAAGAAAATTCTAAAAACAATTTAATTAATGGCTTATAGTTTAGCTGATAAAGTGAATGACATATTCAAAAAGTGTAGGGGGATTCAAATAACTTGTGTATAAATAAGCCTACAAACCAAAATAAGCTTAGTTGTTCTATGCATAGTCGATGATTTATAACAAGGAGACAATTACTATTTCATTCATTTTATCCTATTGCTGGAAAAGATTTCTATTTGGAGCTTTTCTTCTACATTGTTGTACAAGTAATAAAACAATTAGAAATCACAAAATGCCAAGTCAAACTCAAAAAATATTAGTAGGGAACACTATTTCTTATATAACAAGGAAATGAGCACAAAATAAGAATCTTACATTTCAAAATCAAAACAACAAAAGTTTGA
>NW_021417885.1:0-522 GCF_001605985.2 Dendrobium catenatum | reverse complement strand
AGGAGAAGGTAGAGGAGAAACCAACTGTAAAGAAGGGAAAGAAAAAGTTTCAAAGAGCTTTTTTGGGCAGACTCTGCTTCAGATTCATCAAAAACTAAAAAAGAAGAAGAAGTCACCTATCTTTTCTTGATGGAAGATAGTCTTGATCAATCAGATCAAGAAGAAGTAAGTGACTTAACTTATGATGAATTGTTTGAAGTTTTTGAACACATGTATGATATAGATAGGAAAATGAAAAAGATGCATGCTAGTGTAAGTTTAGAATTGGAAGAGCTTAAAAAAGAATATTAAATCCTTAGGAAAGATCATGTTTTAATAGATGACAATCACATGAAGCTACTCGATGAATTTGATGACTTGAATAAAAATCATGAGAATTTAAAATCATCCTATGTTTATCTTGAAAAATAATTTAAAAAATTTAAGGATTAATTAGAGAGCAAAACATATCGAATCAATTATACAAATCGAATCTTGGAAGATACGAATTCATTTTATAAGTTGAAAATAAAAGCTCTTGAG
>NW_021417884.1:0-205 GCF_001605985.2 Dendrobium catenatum | reverse complement strand
AATGGCTAGTTATAATCAAGATTAAGGCCAAAGAGGCCACCAATTACGAAGCTATCTCTATTTAGAAGATATAAGAAAACAGGAAATAAAACAAAATAAAAGAAAAGACATAAGGGACTTAACTAACTAAGCAGTTTTAAAAATAGGCAAATAAATCCTTATCACATGGGCTTTAGTTTGTGGGAGAATGGATACGGGTGGTGGT
>NW_021417883.1:0-423 GCF_001605985.2 Dendrobium catenatum | reverse complement strand
GATCATTGTCTAACGATAGATGTCGGAAACACCATAGTAAGTAAAGGAGGTTGGAAGGACCTTTGTCGACGGACGACGGAGGTTCCACAAAGGTTGGAAAATGTGAAATTCCTTAAGTGAAAGAATTTAAAGTTGTAAATATCGAGGCACCTTGTGGTGTAATGGTGGCTCTTAGGCCAAAGGGGATAATAACTTGATAGTTAAGAGTTTGTGCTCTTATAGAAAATATTGTAGGATGGAGATAGAGGTTGCAAGGACCGTTGTCGGGTGGAAGTCAAACAATAATTGGAAGACATGTGGAAGTCTGGCATTAATTGGTGGTCGAGCGTAATTCCGGTAACAGTTGCATGCCGGGCGGAGGTCCAACAAAAGTCCTACAACAGTCGGTAGCCAGGAGAAAGTTCGACGAAAGTCGGTGGCCAA
>NW_021417882.1:0-251 GCF_001605985.2 Dendrobium catenatum | reverse complement strand
CACCCTTTAAAATATACACCTTTCACTTTTCCAAATCGCATAAATTTAAACACAACTCCATTTTTACATAATTCAAAATACAACTTCATCTTTACACATTACTTTTTTTAATACAAGCATAAACTTTACATCTCCGAAACTTCCAAAATATACACATAACACCCTACTTTTCTTATACAAAAATTCTACTTCTTCAAAACATACACAAATTTCTCTTTTAAAACAAATACCTTTTGCCTTCCAAATTCTAT
>NW_021417881.1:0-344 GCF_001605985.2 Dendrobium catenatum | reverse complement strand
TCTCAAAATTCCAAATTTATTATATCCTAAAATGTCCATATGAGACAGGGGCATTTCAAATATTTATTCAGGTCTACATCGCGCTGCATGCCGAGATCCCCGAAATAAATATTTAAAATTATCAATACAGATATTCTTTCATGCTTAAGAATATAAAAAAATCATTTTCAAAGTGTATGTGGGTGATTTTCTTGAAAGTTTGTGATATCATTCCTTCATGTGTACCAAGATTTTAAAAGTAAAAAAGGAGACTTTTGTGATTATGAACTTCAACAAATTGAGCCTAAGAAGCTTGAAGTCTTTCAATAGCCTGAAGCTTAAAGTTCGAATGGGTGTAAAAGGTC
>NW_021417880.1:0-357 GCF_001605985.2 Dendrobium catenatum | reverse complement strand
ATATATATATACATATATATGTATGTGTGTGTGAGGAAAAAAAAAAAAGAGAATCCACAGGAAAAAAAAAAGAAGAGAGAAAGGGAAATTTTCCAAAAAAAAATGAAAAGAAAAGTGGAAAAACAAAAAATGAGAGAAAATAAAAAAAGAAGAAAAAATATTGAAGGAAAAAGTAAAAAAAAAAAATCTGTTTGTGTTTTTTCACCGCCATCAACACCTCTCTGCTTAGGTATAATTTCCTAGAACTCGAAACATCGCTCTCGGCATTTATGTTAATTTGGAAAACCCCATTTACGTGCTCTTGTAACACAATAGAGGGAAACCCGGTGCGACACATATGGCAAGACGGGAAAGCCA
>NW_021417879.1:0-329 GCF_001605985.2 Dendrobium catenatum | reverse complement strand
AAATGTCCAACGAACGGTGCACGATCGAAGGGTTCGATATCGGCCGTCCATTCAAACCACTCCATATTCGCCCCTGATCTCACACCTTTTCACAAGCCGTGCCACTCTAGAAAAACTATAAATAGAGCCTTCATTCTTCACAAAGGGGACTGAAGTCAAGAGAGAGAAGAAGAAGAGAAGAAGAGGAGAAAGGGGAAAAGGAGAATCCTCTCCTCCTCGACCACCGCGAGAGCTCTTCCCGCCGCCTGAATACGTCGGAACTCTGCCGGATTTTGGGGAAACGACGGGATTCTGCAGAACTTTGTAAACTTGCTTGAAGAAACGAATTG
>NW_021417878.1:0-1113 GCF_001605985.2 Dendrobium catenatum | reverse complement strand
CTCTATGATCTTCCAATCTTGCCCAAAATTGAAGAGCACTATCGCTCAGGTGTGACCTAGCAATGCTAAACTGGCGAGAATTAGGGATTTCATGTGATTCAAAATAGTCATCTAATTGTCTAACCCATTCTCTAAAGTAGTAAGGGTCCGAGGAACCATCAAAGGTGGGTAGACGGTAATGTGGCTCAAAGTGAGGTCGTTGTGGCTTAAACTCGGATCTAGGTTAAAAAGCAGAGTGGGACACATAATTCGAGTGGGGATAGTCAATGGGTTTCTCCGTCATAATTTTAGTCATATTACCCACTAGGTTAACGATATCATCTAAACTCTTTTGGAGTCTTATCGGGTCCATTGGGAAGCGTCAAGTGATTCTTAATGAAGAATGGGTGTAAGGGACAACACTTTCCCAGGAGAAAACACCATTACGAGTGGTTGTATGGTGTCGGAAGAACTCAGGACAGCCAGCTACAAGACTGATTTAAGCGATCTAGGCAAGTAGGTTGGACTCTGGAACGTGGACAGCAAGTGAATACTACCTAGAACTCTTCCAAACGGATGCTAATAGGTGCAGGAATATAGGGGACAGCAATCTACAACAGTTGGGGAAGTTGCCTGTGTTTAGGATGACTTTTAGGGTGTGGACAGCACCTAAACACTAGGTTGGGGTCACCTAAAGCTCTCTAAATATTGCAGAAATTTTCTGGACAGCAATGTTCAGCCGTTGTTCAAGTTGTCTAGGTGTTTGGAAGGGTCCGAGGGAGTGGACAGCACTTAAACAAGGACTTTAGGTTCACTAACGGATGCTTAACTGCAGCTGAAACAGTGTGGACAGCAGCTGTACTCAAAGGTGTAATTGTCCTAAGCAATTAGAAATGATGTAAGTCAAAAGGCTGCACTCACACTCTCACTAGGATGACTTAAATGCCAATGTATGGGTGCAGGAAATGCAATTACAGCAGTGAAAAACAGTGAATAAACTTAGCTACGTGATGATATGCATGCAAAATTAAACTATAATGCAAGGTCAGACCCTAGGATATTTTTCTAACATGTCATGCATGCCTACCATGCTCTGGTACCAAGATGATGTGGAACAATCCCATGCGAAAATGA
>NW_021417877.1:0-205 GCF_001605985.2 Dendrobium catenatum | reverse complement strand
TTAAAGATGTGAAATAATTTTTGTAAGATAAATAATATTGTTAGGCAATTTCAGGCTCAATATAACATTTCAATATGTGTTTAACTATGTTAGCATTGTTAAGCATTTCTTATTGGTTTATTATTAATTCTTATATATTGTTGGTGTATTTCATTGGGCAATAGCTCTTTAGCAGTGGTTGTACTGCAAGTAAGGGAAAGGAGCA
>NW_021417876.1:0-279 GCF_001605985.2 Dendrobium catenatum | reverse complement strand
AATGATGATTTAGTCGCCCGCTTCGACCAGCTGCAGACTCGTCTGGACATGCATATTCAAGAACAACATCAGCAACACGAGGCTGATATGCACTGGTTTGGAGAGCGTTTTACAGCAATTGATCACCGTTTCGACACTCTATTGCAATACTTTCAGCCAAATCCACCTCCACCACCAGCTGATCAGGACCCGTCTGACTAGATTATCTATGTTTGCATTGTAGTTTTTCCTCTTTTTTTCTCGCTTTTGTGCTTTTAGTTGCTCCTCCTTTTTGTGCTG
>NW_021417875.1:0-238 GCF_001605985.2 Dendrobium catenatum | reverse complement strand
CATTCCTCTATATTTTTTTTGATCTACTGATTTTCCATTAGGATCTTTGTCTAATTGAATTGTTGAGCTCATTGAAGTGTTCATGGGCTTAGCACTATCCATTTTATATTTTTTTAGAACATCCTTATTTTGTTTGGCTAAGGAATATTCCATAATCCATTTGTTTCACATTAAAGCTACGAAAATAGTTAAGTTCTCCCATCATGCTCATTTCAAGCTCATTACTCATTATTTTTTA
>NW_021417874.1:0-1121 GCF_001605985.2 Dendrobium catenatum | reverse complement strand
CCCCCCCCCCCCCCACCTCTTGGTTAGCCTTGGGACATTAGCTTAGGTCTAACAACCTATTCTAGAATCAACAAGATTTCAACAATTTCATATGAGGAATCCTTATGAAATTTTAGGTGTCCTATCCTCACCGTGTTATTTTTGTAATTATATAGTATGTTGTTATGCAACTCATCATTCATTTATGATTGTTGCTTCTCTTTTTGTGCTAATTGATTGTGGTTGTGTTTGTGTTCATTCCAATTATTAAATACCTTTATAATATCTTTGGTGTTATTAAATAAAATGCAATTTCAATTACATTTGAGAGTCTATTGCAAAATTATGATAATTGAAATTTAGCTAATAACTGAAATCTAATTTCAATATATCATTTCATGTTAATAATTATTCTATGAAATTTCTTATTATTAACTAATTGTGTCATTTGAAGATATAATATTTACTTATTATTAACTAATTCGAGCTGACCCTGAATTGGAACAACTTATGAAGGGCTTTCTTTCAAGCAACCAGAACTGTTGGGGCAGAGGTGCTAAGGGATACATAACTAGGAAACTTGAAAGGAGCAAAATTTGTAGAAATTTGAAACTTTGATAATTATACTTTCCCATATGATTTGAAACGTATCATATCCTATTAAATACAATTCTACTTTGATCGGTTTGTTTGGTAAGCTTCATCTTCTGTTGTTTTTTTTTTTTTAATGTTTGTATTTGTAATCATCAAAATCATATGTGGTCTAATTACTTAATGTTTTCCTATTTTAGCCCCTACTCATTTATTGGTGAGAAGTAATTGATGCATAGACTCATTTACTATCTTATACATTAATAAGATTTGTGTTTTTGCTATCTTATTATTTATGTAAGAAACTATTTGGAGGTTAAATTTGTATTGCACAAAGAACTACGAAAGACATTTTCTTTTGTCTTTGTAAAAATTAAGCCTATTTCTCGTGATGGAAGAGAATTAAGGCTACTAATGTTAAGTGTTTATGGATGATAAATTATTATTTTTTAAAACTAGATTTGTTTTGTAGTCGGGAATTAATAGAGGATTAATATTTCATTTGGTTCTTAGCGCTTTTAAAATAACTTTTTAGTATAAATATTTGTAAT
>NW_021417873.1:0-492 GCF_001605985.2 Dendrobium catenatum | reverse complement strand
AAGAGCCCATTAATACCCAAATTAATGCCCAATTGATTTACAATCAATTTCAAATACAAACCACGGCCAAAACCACCCCTTTTCCCTCCTAATTTCATCTAGGATCGATCCTAGCCGCTGATCACAGGATTAGGAGCCTTAAATACCAAGAATTAGGTCTAATTTAGGATCTTTTTCCAAAATCTCTTGCACCCAGCCTCCAAACAATTTAAGACTTCGGGTGAGAGTTCCTGGAGAGTTTCCCCACCTTCCCCGACCAGATCCCGGCCGTGCACGGCCGCCGCCGGCGAGATTCCGGCGAACCCGAGAGCTTGGAACTTCTATCTCGTTTTGCGCACGATCTAGACGTTGAAAGCTCATGGTTTCTTCTACAACTAGGAGCTTGGACAGTCTACAAGTGCAACAAGCCAGAGATCCCTCGATTCTATCGAGTATTTTCAGTATATTTCTAAACCCTAGATAGAACACATGGATCTAAATAACTTGCTTCAT
>NW_021417872.1:0-236 GCF_001605985.2 Dendrobium catenatum | reverse complement strand
GACGAACCTGGAGCAAAAACTGATATTACAATATGTAAGAGCACTGCTCGATTGTGTTAACTTGTGTTGAAGAGATCGAGAGAATCGACCAAAGATTCATAACCTATTCGAGGCTGTATATTATAGTGCTGCTTGATGACGTTAACTTGTATGGAAGAGGTCGAATCAAATATCCCTATGATTTATTTTGTCATGGTTGAGAGGAGGCGAACGCCGCATGTATCCTAAATCAAATG
>NW_021417871.1:0-272 GCF_001605985.2 Dendrobium catenatum | reverse complement strand
GGGCTCTAAACTATCTTATCTAGAGATTTGGGAGAGAAGATCCTCCTCTCGAATTGAGGATCTATTGTATCTTGTTTTCGTGCTTGTTTGGCTTTGATTTTCTTACCGAAATCTATCGTTTTGGGGCTGATTTCACCCAGATTTTGCGCTATTCTCGCTGTTTTTCACCAGTTGGTGATAGATTTGCTTGCGAACTCAAGTATTACCCTTAGGGTTACATTGCAAACTCATGTATTTTCCTATCAACTTCCTCAAGAACAGATAAAAGTAGC
>NW_021417870.1:0-308 GCF_001605985.2 Dendrobium catenatum | reverse complement strand
CATCATTCCATACTCACACATACTCGGCCGACGCGCCACCGCCGCTTCTCCTTTCCTCCGCCTCCGTCCATGGCCTCAAGCGGCTCATAATTTGGTCTCCGCCGCGGCCGCGGTCTCACTCCGATTACCCGAAACCCCCAGCGAGATCCCTTTGTCATCTACATTCAATATCCAACCTCAAAACCAAATTCGCAATTCCATATTAAAAACAAAAAAAAAAACAAAAACAAAAAACAAATTCAAGATAGCGATTGAAGATTTTCGATCGCGGATTCTTCAATTCATCGATTAGCTTACCCCATCATGAG
>NW_021417869.1:0-291 GCF_001605985.2 Dendrobium catenatum | reverse complement strand
AAATACTTTTTTTTATCTCAAATAAATCCTTTAAACTACTACAAAAGCTTAAAATGAGCATTACGAAAACCTAAAACTTACACAACTCTTGATCTCTTGTTTAAGAGATTTGACTATCAATTAAAAAAGTCTAAAACTTTAGTAGTGCTAGGAAACCTTAAACAATAATCTGGTGGGTTGGCACAACAAGCTAGTAAGTATGTGTGCCTTTAAAAACCCCTCTTTAGATTCATCAGTGCTTGGATTTTTGATGTGTGGGGCTTCTTATCACTTTGTTGAGTCCATGTTAAT
>NW_021417868.1:0-242 GCF_001605985.2 Dendrobium catenatum | reverse complement strand
TTTAAGTATTCTCACTAAAAAAACACAATGATTTTTATTAGGATAATGGTTATATCAACTAAGCCTATTTACACCATAAGCACTATCAGGCCTAGTATAGTTTATAAGATACGTAAGACTACGGCTTCGTTTGATTCGGTTTATGCTTACATAAAAAGGAGTTTTAGAAAAAGAGGTTGAGAAAAAGCCGTTCAATAAAATGGATTTTCAATAATGAGATATGTTTGAGTAATATTTTTAAA
>NW_021417867.1:0-207 GCF_001605985.2 Dendrobium catenatum | reverse complement strand
CACTCCCCAATTTACCCCATTTACCCATTGCGGAGAAGGTCAAAGCTATACTTGACGATAAAATCATTTCCACGAAGGAAGGTGGTCGTCAACGGTACTTGGTGCACTGGAAAGGGAAGACGGCGACAGAGGACACGTGGATGGATCGAGAGGAGCTGCTGAGTTTAGATCCAGATCTCCTAGAGATGTACGAGAGCTCTAGAGACT
>NW_021417866.1:0-256 GCF_001605985.2 Dendrobium catenatum | reverse complement strand
ATTCGAGCTCATTTGGGCTCAAATTGAGTTGAATTTGGTGTCGTTGAGTTTGTATTTCCGAGACGCTCAGTTTGACTGTAAGCTCGCTGAAATCGGAGTTTAGGTGCTCCCGGGTTTAATTTTTGAAGTTCCCAACTTGATTTTTGCCTCGAGATTCGTGCCCAATCAAAATAAATTCATGATGAAGTATCAATTATAACTTATATAACTTATAGAATATTAAAATTAAGAATTAATTAAAAAAATTTAGTACGCA
>NW_021417865.1:0-738 GCF_001605985.2 Dendrobium catenatum | reverse complement strand
CATGCCAAATCAATAGAAATCATGAGCATGTAAAGAATCTATAATCATGATTTCAATAGAAAATTTTACATTGTTATACTTATATTAAATGATATATTATTGTACTTTAACATGAATAAGAACATGTGTTGTATGTATCTATTTCATGTCATACTTTATCAATTACAATGTGCCATGCATGTATTCTTAGATATTATATAATTGTATCAATCTATTATATCATCCATGTGATTATGCATATATCGTATCATAAAAAAGACGATTTTTTCAATTTAGGTTTGAAGAGGTCAAAGACTATCCTTTCGAAAAAAACCCTAGCCGCCTCTGGCGATTTGGAGGCGATTTTGAGTCTGCGGTGGTTTGGCTTCATCTTCTCCTCTCTGATCTTTCAGCTTGCCTTTGGTTCTCCTTCGCTTAGTTGGTAATCTCGTTCCTTTCTCTGCTCTTTCGCTTTCGGTGGTTTTCTCAGTCTTTTTTCCCTGTTCGCCTTGGTTTCTCTTCGCTGGTGTTTTATTTTGTTTTTGGGTTTTCGTTGGGTGGGGGGTTGATGACGTCTCCGACGTCGTCTTCCCCGGTGGTTCCTCAGACCTTAGCTGGTAACTCTCGGTCTTTTAAGGTTGTTGTTTCGGGTGCCTCCCCTTCTTCGGGATCGAAAATTCATTTTGTGCACTCCTCCTATAAAGGGTGCCCTGCTCTGATCTTTGAGGATGCTGTGGTTCAGAAGTTGGCTGTTCCCTT
>NW_021417864.1:0-1559 GCF_001605985.2 Dendrobium catenatum | reverse complement strand
TTTAGTCCGCCGGTAATAACAGGTTTTCCTGTAGTGTAATCATTTATAATAAAGGTATAGTGTATAACATTAACTGACTAACTGACTTTTTTTCCAGGGATATTATTGTCAAAATAAGGAGACTAATACAACTTCATTTGTTGAAAATATCACCCGAGATGCTGTTAAGAATGCTAACCTTATGTTTGTTCCCATCATAAACGAAAGGCATTGGACTTTGCTGGTTTCCAACCTGAAGACCAAAAATTGGGATTTTATGGATTCAATACCCAAAGCAACACACAAGGCTATTGCTCTGGAAGTTGTAAGACCTTAATTTTATCTTTGGTTACATCTATATTATTGAATATAAATATTTTATTACCTTTACAGATATCTCATTTATACGCTGATGCAAAATCTTCTTTGAGGATGATATAAGAACCTGGCCAATCCAAACGATCCCAAACTTGCCAGCACAAGAGAACAATGTGGACTGTGGAATGTTTGTATGCAAATACATGGAACAAGTTATAAAACTTAATAATATTGATTGGGACTTCCATAAGAACTGGAAAAGTAATATGGCCTTATTTAGGGCCAAATTTGCTTATGACATTTTTTGTAATACAATGAAATAAATTTATAAATTTATATATGATATTTCTGTGTTTCCTTTACTGTGATTATACCGAGTTATTCATATTACAAATAAAATACAACACATAATCTTAGTTAATTACTTTTTACTGTATGTACACCATTTTCATAGGTTTTTAATGCAATGCCTAGTTGTATCGAGAATAATAATTCTCGGTACAAATATTTTTTTTTTAAATCTCGGTATTTTTCTATATCCATTTCTTACAAAAATTAACAAAAGGATGCAAACATACAAACATAGTAAAACTTACAATGCAAAGTAAAGAGCATATATTCCTCTAATACCGAGTATTAAATGCTAATATCGAATTGTACCTAGTTATGAAGAGTTCTTGATCACACTTACATAAAGGATGACTGACTTCATGATTCTGCAGGTATAAAATTTAAACTCACAGGAGGATTATGCTCTGTTGGTTTAACTTTTTTGGCCTTCCTCTTCTCCCAATAATCCTTTAATCTAGCATTAGAGACTCCCTTAGGCCGGCGCTGTCACGACCCAACCCGACCGGGACGGATCCCGCTCGCATCGGGCCGCGATAGAGCCAACAAATCCAGGATCTGGCTTTGAAATTTGCTTCAAAACTTTCTTCCAAACATAACACAGATAGAAAAAAAAACACATAGCTACTAAAAATATCCAAATGCAGCGCATATCATCTATCTTTTCTTTCACCAAAATAATCATATACAGATACAGTACATGGCTTACGGACAGAAAGAACATAAAAGAATAGAAAAGTCATGACTGTACAAAAATCAAAAGTACAAAATACCTAATCACAGATCAGACTCTAGACTGCTAATCCACGACTTCCTTCCCTTTCCCAGAACCTGAAAACCACGTAGAAAATAAGGATGAGCTAACACCTCAACAAGGCATCAATCACCAATCAAAATCATCAGAAACTCACATC
>NW_021417863.1:0-210 GCF_001605985.2 Dendrobium catenatum | reverse complement strand
TTAATTAGAGGATGATGAATAAAATAAAAATAAAAAATAAAAAATAATAAAAAAAAATATTAGAGGATGATGAATCAACAAAGTACTACACATAGTATACAACAATAACAACATCAAGCCTTTGTCCCACTATGTGGGGTCAACTACATGAATCCTTTTTTACCATTGTGTCCTGTTAAAAGTCAAATTCTCATTTAAATCTAATAAAAA
>NW_021417862.1:0-425 GCF_001605985.2 Dendrobium catenatum | reverse complement strand
ACCTTCATGAAACCGAAAACCAACTCGTAGCAAGGTAAATTGGAGGGCTACGAGAGGCTATTCAAGACAAATTGGAGTTGAACTCGATTTGGTCTTTATCCCAAGCTGTGAATTTCGCTTTAAAAGTGGAATCACAAATGCAGCGGCACTCCCGCATCTATTCTGTTCGCCGCCATTCTGCACAAGAGGCCTCGGTGGAAGGCCCGAGACCTACAGCACCTTCGGCCAAGGTGCAAACTGTGGCTACCAATTCTCCGGGCACGGGTGGAGCAGAATCCAAAATTCAGTTCAAGGCTAAGGCTCCGATAAAAGAAAATCCATATGGTAGGCCAACCACATTGAAATGCTTCAGGTGTTTCCAGCCTGGGCATAAATCGAACGAATGCCAAAATCGGCCGCAAGTCCAATTGCTAGAGGGAGAGTGC
>NW_021417861.1:0-271 GCF_001605985.2 Dendrobium catenatum | reverse complement strand
CTGAGGGCGTGAAACCCGCACCCGAGATCACTCGACAGCTTCATCCACTCTCCAGTCATGGCCGCGGCTCTCAAAGTTCCTCTCTCAATTATCAGGCAGGTTTTAAGTCTCTTTCCCCTTCTTCTCAGTCCAACTTTCCTTCTTTCTCATGAGTTTATTGCCAACTTTCATTGCAAAATATAGGCATCGTTGTGTTCGTCGATCTTCTGCGACCGTAAGAACAATTTGCAGTCGGTCGACCTTTACCTTCCAAGCATCATCTTTGTACCTG
>NW_021417860.1:0-207 GCF_001605985.2 Dendrobium catenatum | reverse complement strand
AAATAAATAAATAAATAAATAATAATAATAATCTTTTTATCTTATAAGTTTAACTACAAAACTAGGCTTCTTCTGAGCGACATTGTTAGCCCTTGCCAAACGTCGGTGAACCCCAAAAAAAGAAAAGCACAAAAATAGTGAGATAGAATGAATGATTTGGATTTTTTGTGTTTTACTGAGACCATTACACCCCTATTTATACAATGG
>NW_021417859.1:0-1090 GCF_001605985.2 Dendrobium catenatum | reverse complement strand
CGTCCGTAGCAACTCCATTTGTAAGAAATAGATGTGATTGAACTCTTTAAGCCTCCTTGGTTCGTATGATTACCACCACTCCATACTATTTATGCACACAAATAAGATAAATAGGGGTTAGAGGCTTCTTATTTGAAGAGCAATTAATATAAACTTTATTATAAAAAGAAGTAAATATTTATCTTTCTTCGAGCTTCTTTGCTAGGCTTGTTTAACTTGCCTTTTGGATCTCAAAATTTAGAGGTGTGTTGGCAATGGCAGAACCCTTTGTTACCTGGGTGGGGGGCCAAAAAATACTCATTATTATGAGTATATTTTGTAATTTGCCCCCTCATCTTTTTTATTTGCCCTAATCAAACTCTTTTCAGTTTCCATGCGCCGAGTAAATTGCGAGCCCAGCCATTGTGTGGCATTCGCTCCTCAGCCCTACCAGCATTTGTCAAAGGTGAAAGGTGGAAGGTCGAAAGGAAAGATGGTGCTAGACTATTCAGGGCTACGTGTCTTCTTCTCACCTTACCTTCTTCAATTTACAGTTTTGCTTGCTTATCTGAAAGTTTTCTCCTTTCAGAGTTTTATTATTTGGAAAAGAATTGTTAAGTTTCATTATTGTAGTTCTTCTCGGTTGCATTCATAATATTTTTATTCATTTATATGATTTTTGGTTATTTAAATGGTATTGTTAATATATATTTTTGACATGATTCTAAATGAAGCTGTAATGGAATATAAGAATTTTTTATAATGCAATATAAGAATTTATTTTGAATTTTGTCTCCTATATTTTTTTATTGTTTTATAAATTTGGTTCCACCCCTGTGTGTTGGCATATTTAAAATTCATTCGTGGTTGAACTTCATTGATAGTTGTGTAAATAGAAGGGTGGATAGAAGAAAGAAGTAAAGGTTCAAGATAATGAAGATGAACTAGATTTGGTTACAGACTATGTTTAATAATTAAGATACCAACACACATGCCTAACAAGCTTATCATATGTAACAATCAATCTAACATGAGGTTTGCACTTCACAAACAAAATTATGTATATGAATTCCAAATTATAAAGAATATATAAACAGATATTTACCGTCTT
>NW_021417858.1:0-248 GCF_001605985.2 Dendrobium catenatum | reverse complement strand
TAAGCATAACTCTCAACATAAATGATGGTCACTAAAATTTTTTATTGATTGAAAAGTCAAACTAGCAATTCATAATATGAGCATAAGAAATGAGAGTAACGAAGGAGATTTTGGTTGAATCCCAATCAATTCAAATTCAACCATAAGTAGGAAGATGAAAGTTGTTGTAATTTCCCTCATAAGAAAATAATTATTAAATTGCTTAGCAAATATGGGATTAGAGAGAGAGAGAGAGAGAGAGAGAGAGA
>NW_021417857.1:0-304 GCF_001605985.2 Dendrobium catenatum | reverse complement strand
CTTTTACTTGGGGTTGATTTGTGCGAGTTATTTTTCTAGCTAGTTTTTTTGTTGTTGGCCTTTGAGTTGATCATTGGGGTCAATTCCTGGTCGAGATGTTGGGCTACTTGGTGTGTTGGGCTGCTTTCTTGGGATGCCCCGTAGTGGTGTTTTTCCTAGGGATTGGGTGGGTGTTTCAATTTTTCATGGTGTTTATTTTCTTGGTATTTGGTGTGTTTTGGGCTACTCTAATTTTGGTTGTTTTGTGGTTTCGGTTGTCATTTCAGCTTGGATGGTGGGAGGTTTTCCCTTGTTGCTGTTGTTA
>NW_021417856.1:0-317 GCF_001605985.2 Dendrobium catenatum | reverse complement strand
TTTTCAAATGTTAGCATGTTCTTTATAATGTCATGTGATTAGATTAACATGCTTTTAAATGCAATGTACATTTCTCATATAGAAAGCTTAATGTGTTCATAAATATCATGTATCTTGCTCATGTGGATAACTTAGTATACCTTTAAATACAATATTACAATTATGTCTTCCTCGTGTGATAATTATGGATAGTTTATAAAACATATGTATCCTTTAATAAGTATTCATGTAGAAAATATATAGAAGCATTAAAATATATGCATGAATGATGAGTTAATATCCCTCTATATATATATATATATATTGAATGGTTGAAT
>NW_021417855.1:0-233 GCF_001605985.2 Dendrobium catenatum | reverse complement strand
TCTAACAGTTTAGGTAATTCATTCACCATGCATCACCAAAGGATCAGAGCTCAAGATTGGGTAGTATAGGATTGATTTTTACAAGTCTATATTTTTGTCTTTTTTTGAGTTAATGTGTTGAAAAAGGTGAATGATAGCTTAGCAACATTCACACACATATAGGGGGATTGAAAAAAAAAATATTATGATTTTTTTTATATATCATACTGTAAAATATTAATCGTATTTTGTGA
>NW_021417854.1:0-222 GCF_001605985.2 Dendrobium catenatum | reverse complement strand
GTAAAGCTCATTATATGTGGTTGATAATTTCAGGTCCAAGCAAGGGAGCAGGAATGGATTTATTGATCAAGACTGTCGACGAATCCTTTCACTATGGATGCCTGGGGCGTCACAAGAAGCAGGTTGGGTTTGGGTCCGAAAAACCAACCCGTTTGTAAAAATGAGTCAGGTTCATATCGGGTCTAATAGTGACAGATCAATTCCGAGTCGGACCAGAATCCA
>NW_021417853.1:0-316 GCF_001605985.2 Dendrobium catenatum | reverse complement strand
AGTCAAGACGAAGGTTGGAAAGAGCCCGCAGGATTTTTCGAAGGTGGAAGAGGGAATGGACAAAGCTCGCAAGCTTTTCCAAACAACAAACCCGCAGGTTTTATCTCCAAAAATAACTCACATCATTCTCTTTCTAATTCATCACAAAACATCTCAAATATATAGGCAAGAGAGGGGAACCAAACAGCCCAAGATTTCCCATAAATGGAGTGATAAAAACCATCAATTTCCTGCACAGACATTCCAAACAGCATAGCAAGTCTCAAGGAAAAAGGCCAAGGTTCCAGCACAGGTATAGAAATTCCAAACGGCACCT
>NW_021417852.1:0-260 GCF_001605985.2 Dendrobium catenatum | reverse complement strand
ATACTCAATATAGCCTGATTAATATCTCCATAGCTTGTTCCTCTAGCTCATCTTAGAGATTATCCAAATAAATTATAGTTTTTAGTCATAGTGTGATTAATCAAATCAAATTATTATGGAAGGAGATTGGGAGAAATAAGATGTTCTTGTTTTGAAATATAAGAACAAAAAAATTTTATCAGTTGATGAAATTCATACATATTTATATAGAAAAGGTTTTTTACCTTATTATTGGTGTTGTATATCTTAGAGAGAAATGG
>NW_021417851.1:0-2519 GCF_001605985.2 Dendrobium catenatum | reverse complement strand
TATATATCACCTAAAAATATGGATAAAAAATTTTGGTGACATATATAGTTTACTAGCAAAAGAAAAAAAAAATTGAAATCAACCTCTTCAAAATCCCAACCAAAATATCTATAGTAGCAATAAATAAGAAAACTATAGAATTTTTTCAACATTTTGTACTAAGAAGCAGATATATCGATGCACAACGTGTCTCACAAGAGAAATTTTGATCAGCATAACTTTTTTTTTTCCATAATTTCCCCTCAAACTATATTTAGATCCTTGAGAATGATAAGTCAAATAATTAACTCATTATAATTGTGTGCATGTTTATCATGTTGCTTGTAGCTAGGTGGGCCGACATGGTCAGTGAACCTTGGTCGAAGGGATGCTACAACAGCGAGCCAAAGTACAGCCAATAGTGATCTCCCAGGCTCATCATCCTCTCTCGCCTCACTCATCTCAAAATTTTCTGCCAAGGGTCTCAGCGCCCGCGACATGACTGCCCTCTCAGGTGCCCACACAATCGGCCAAGCCCAATGCCAATTCTTTCGCTCTCGTGTCTACAATGACACCAATATCAACACCAACTTCGCCACTCTTAGACAAGCAAATTGCCCCTCCTCAGGTGGAGACAGCAATCTAGCCCCACTCGACATACAGAGCCCAAACCGATTCGGATCCGATTATTTCCAGAACTTGGTAGGATTACGAGGGCTATTACATTCGGATCAGGAGCTCTTCAATAATGGGACTCAGGATGCCTTGGTCAGACAATACAGTATAAATTCGGACCTTTTCTTCAATGATTTTACTGCTGCTATGGTGAGAATGGGAAATATTAGTCCTTTGACTGGAACTAGTGGGGAGATTCGTTTGAATTGTAGGAAGGTGAACTCGTGAATTATTCGATGTGGTTTGATGTAATGCTTCAAGTAAAGCAGATTAATTATTAGTTAATTAAGTTTAGGTTCTTGATTACGCATTAGATTTAATTTTTGTGTGCACGTTTTCTAAGTTTGTTGAGCTTAAGTTTTTGGATCAGGTTTACGTGAACAAATAATTCTGGGAATGAACAATGCATGGGTCTTTGTCTTGATGTTAGATGCCAGCTTTACTTTGCCCGACAATTAATGCCGTCAATTTTGATCTTATTCAAAACGCGTTCTCTTTTTAAGTACTGTTTGTCACACCTACTACCGACTAGATTTAGTGTATTTCTCACACAACCTTTTAACAAAAAAATATGGTCCTAAGGTTTACTTAAATTTTTTTTTATTCATTTTATTTGAACAAAAGTTTCTAATCATAAGAGAAATTTAATTTGAACTACTATATTGGATACAACATTAAGTGCGACTAAAATTAAATTTTACAGAAAAGAGCCAACTAATATATTTTTTGATTGTTCGATGTGGATCTAAACTCAAAACTCTCATTTCATACAAATGTCTTCTCAAATGAGAGCTCTTAGCATTGATCGCCATATCCGCTTAAATTGAGATTTTTCAATATCATCCAGATTCATATACGAATGGCCTACTCCCATACCCGATGATTCAATTTGAGAGTCGTTTTCTTTACAATCTTGCTCAACTATAATAGATATATCAAGACCCGAACCTTTAGATTCTAGTTGAACCATTAGCATCCATACTATATGATAAGAGAATATGAAATAAGTTTGGTAAAATACAGGAGTACTTAAATTTATTTAATAATTTTCAAAACTACAGGGCACCAACTAAGGAAGAAGTGAGATATGCGTGGAGGTCAAATTCTTTTTATATATAAAGATTAAGAGTGATATATCATTAAAAAGAATCTTGATCAGGCACGAATCTCGAGGAAAAATCAAGTTGGAAACTTAAAAAATTAAATGAGAGGCCATCTGAACTCCAATTTCAGCAAACTTATAATCGAACTAAACGACTCATAAATGCAAACCAAATGACACCAAATTCAACTCAATCCGAGCCCAAATGAGTCCAATTAAAAGACCTGAAGCACATTTGAACGGTTCAAACTATAATTTGGATGACCAAACGATTTCAAAACATTATAATCGAATTGAGCAGCTCGATGAGTCGAATTGAACGAACCCATGATCGCCAAATTTTGATATTATTAGGGCCTTCAAATGTCCAATAAATGTTCCACGATCAAGGGATTAAACATCGTTCGTTCGTTCAAATCACTACCAATTTACACTTGATCATCTTCCTATTTACTACACATGCCACTCTTAGAAAATTATAAATAGACATCTCATTTCCCATGGGAGGGGACCCCAAGCAAGAGGAGAGGAGAAGAGGAGAAGAGAAGAATAGAAGGAAGAAAGGAAGAGAGCTTTTCTGCCACCAGACTCCTCATCAACTACCGCTGTGTTGCAAATCTATTTTCATGGCTTATGTTTTGATGATTGACAAACACTATTTCTCTTGGACTGCTTGTTGCTTCTAACTTTTAAGGAATCGAAGATCGGACGAACAAGACAAAGCCTGTTCAGGATTGCGTAGGTTTAGGGTTGAGTCAGTCTG
>NW_021417850.1:0-339 GCF_001605985.2 Dendrobium catenatum | reverse complement strand
CGACCTCTTCCATACAGGTTAATGTCATCGAATAAATATTCTGATATACAACCTCGGATAGAGCTTCTACCCGACGTCGGACTTCTTTCTGTCGTCAGACTTCTGCTTGTTAGCAGAGTTCTACTCGTCGTCGGACTTCTGCTCGTCGACGATCCTTCGTCAGTCTTCTACCCGACGTTGAACTTCTACCCAACGTCAGACTTCTCCCTGTCGTCGGACTTCTGCTCGTTAGAAGACTCCTATGCATCGTCGGACTTCTGCTCGTCAGCAGACTTCTACTCATCGTCGGACTTCTGCCCGTCGACGAACTTTTATCGGTCTTCTACCCAAGGCCGTACT
>NW_021417849.1:0-1174 GCF_001605985.2 Dendrobium catenatum | reverse complement strand
GTATAAAATACCTTTATCCCCATATTCACAAAATAACCATTTTATAGATATACAAAGGGCCTATAAAAATTAAATTTTGATCTTACTCCACTAGGATCATACCCTTCGATGAAACATATAAATATAACAAAGGATGAGCAAACAACCTAGTAGGTTTCATAAAACCTATTACTGCATTAAATGCACGGAGATAAAAATAATATGTATGTTAAAAACTAATTTATCAAAAGAATTAAATATGCGATGAGTATGCAAACCATTATGCTAATACTTATGCATATGTATCATACACAAAATAATTATGTTCAATAATTATGTTCAAGAGTAATATCAACCTTAACAAAAACAAAAATTAATACTTACATAATTTTTTGTTAAATCTTTTAGTCACTACTATCAAATTTCAAATAAAACTCATGCAAGAAAATTCTCCATAGCTCGACTTCTCTACACTCTTCATCTGCTCCCTCCATGAATCCATCTTGAAAATTGTACACATAATTCAGAGAACAATGCATGTAAATATTTTATATACAAAACCTTCAATCCTTTCATCAGTAGTTGCCACCATCTTCTCAACATGAAAAGTGATTAATTACCTGCAAAAATAAAAAACCTTACTTGGCATGTTCATACAATGCAACCGCATTGTTTAAACGCTCTTGCCACAAAGTGAACAACTACTATGTGAGTTGAGCCACATGTTAATACAAGCTGCATGAAATACGTGCCCACACAACAGAAACTTCTGACCTCCTCTCCATCATTGAAAAATGATAGACAAATCACACACTTTAGCACATCTTCTGCTTCTTCTCCCTAACCTTTTGTTCCGTTTTGCGAAACTTGAATGTTGGAATACAATGACTCATTTCTAATTTATTTTGTTCACGAAGAAAATGGAGTCGAAGCTAAGCACAACAACTAATTGTGATAGCATTGATGATGAAGACTACAATGATGAAAAGTGCGAAAAATGTTAGGCCAATGACCAAGTAATTGGAATTGGGGAAGATTGTGTGGGAGATGATGCCATCACCACCATCGTCACCAAATCCTCCTTGACATTGTTGTCTTCCGAGATCCTCCAAAATGATTAGGATTGAAGATAGATAGTTATGGCAAAGTAATTATTACCAGTAAAACATAGAGAGAGAGAGAGAGAGAGAGAGAG
>NW_021417848.1:0-255 GCF_001605985.2 Dendrobium catenatum | reverse complement strand
GCTAAAGCTTGCTTCCTTTTTTTTTAAAAATCCATGAAAGTCTTGCTTAAAGGGTTTTCGGCCTTTAGGAATTTCAATGAGGAATTGATCAACCAAGGATTAGATTTTTGGAATGAAAGCCAAAGGAAGTGAAGTAGGGGCACTTGATTCTGAGATGAAATTCAGAGGTACCCAAACTATCCTATGTTGGGCTTTACATTTTTAACAACCTAATTTTTGTTTAAGTTGATATTTTTATTAGAAGATTGGGGCTTA
>NW_021417847.1:0-274 GCF_001605985.2 Dendrobium catenatum | reverse complement strand
ATAGAAAAATTAAAATCCAAAAATATTCATTTTTTTCCTTGTATTTTTGCTTTCTAGTCTGTGTTTTTCTTCTGTTTGTTTCATGTTTTCTGTAGTTTGTCTTTTTAATCTGTTTTAGTTTCTATTTTCTCTTTCTCTTTTGTGTGTCTGGACCCTCTTTTTGTGATGACAAAAGGGGGAGTAGGATGTAGTAGGAAAATGGGGATGTGTTTGTAACTTTGAAATTCTAATGAACTCTTTTTTTTTGAATTTTTCCTACTTGTGTTTGCCATCA
>NW_021417846.1:0-200 GCF_001605985.2 Dendrobium catenatum | reverse complement strand
TGGGGAGGTTTGGAGGTTGGGCAGGTTTAATTGATGAAGCACCATCAAAATACATTTCTCATATTTGTGATTTCTCTTTTTCTAAAACAACTAGAATTTGTTCATCAGACAGATCATCATTTAGCGGCGAGTCTGCATGAACGGGATGTGCGGCAAGAAAATCTGCTAGAACTTGCCCTTTCACTGCTTTTTGGGGGACA
>NW_021417845.1:0-360 GCF_001605985.2 Dendrobium catenatum | reverse complement strand
CTAAATTGCAAGCCGTTAGCCCCTCATAAAGACAATGTAATTGGTACTGAATTTGTGGATGGAACTATGAAAAAAAGAAAGAACCTCGACACCAATGGCTATATAAAAGGTTAGTTAGTTTTCCTCTACTTCTAACAAATCTGTCTGAGCAATATGGTTCTTCTCTATATGCAGTGACTGGTTTTAGAAAATGATGGACGGCCTGGAAAGATACCAAGGCTATGGGAACTACATCTCACGGCTCCATCTAGCATTTCCTTGAGACCAGACCGATTATTAGAAAACAAGGAAAGATTGGTAAATGGCAACGCAATTTCCAAGTTTCTAAGCCAGATCTACACCGTTCCGAAAATGGTGGAA
>NW_021417844.1:0-366 GCF_001605985.2 Dendrobium catenatum | reverse complement strand
AATTTGTTTTCCTTATATTAGGAGATAATTTTGTGTTTCTCTATTTTTTTGAATTATGTGTGGCCATTCCTTCTATTGTTGTCCTTCTAGGGAATTGGCTTGGTGGGCCTTTTCCCTGGGGTTAGCCTTTTATGGAGGCTTCTCTTGGTGGGCATCCCTTTTTTTGTTTATCTATTGCGGTGCTGCATGTCTAGTTTAATTTTTTCAAGCCTTTTGGGGTTGAGTTGTGATTGCACTGGATTTTCTATTAAAAGTTATCCCAATTGTCACGCTCCTTCCTCTTACTAATGTGTTGGGCTTTGGCATTTTCTGGTCCATTTGGTAGTGGGTTTTATTGGGAATTCTTATAGAGGATAAGGGCCTTTG
>NW_021417843.1:0-263 GCF_001605985.2 Dendrobium catenatum | reverse complement strand
ATTTATTAATAAATAATTATTATATCATTAAATTATAATAAATATAAAGTATTTTATATTTGATATATTCATCATTTACTAATTGAGTTTTTAATTAGATAATTCATCATGATCTCCGTATCGAATTAGTATTAAATATTGATTATTTTACTTCTTCAATATAAGCCTTTTGTGGCATGAGAGCATGTTGACATTTTTGAAGTTTCAAAGTCAACAAGCGGGGCTAGTGAGCAATTTCTCCTGATAATTATCGAAATCAAGTA
>NW_021417842.1:0-250 GCF_001605985.2 Dendrobium catenatum | reverse complement strand
TTTCCTTTTTTGCTGTGTGCCGAGATTTTTGTAGTTTCACTGCATAATGTGATGAACTGTTGCTGTGTTTGCTTAATTTTACTGTACTCTAGGAATTGATGTGATGGATATTAGATCTACCCTTAGGTTAGAAACACTATACATATATATTATGTTCTTCTTGCAGGTGGCCATGCTCATGCTAAGCTAAATAAAAGGGAGGCAATTGTCATAATTTTTAATGATATTTTATCCAGGTGTTTGCTAAGCC
>NW_021417841.1:0-399 GCF_001605985.2 Dendrobium catenatum | reverse complement strand
AAGAGGTCGAATGGACTATAATCAGCAAGCAACAATGGTCAAAGGGATTGTAATTGAAGAGCGACGGTGGTCAGATTGACCGTAGTCGATATATGACACTAGCTAAAGGTAATGTAGTCGACGGGCGATGGTGGTTGGAGGGAACATAGTCGATATACAATGATATTCGAAGGGACTGTAGTAAGTGGGAAACATTGGTCAGAGGTAGACCCAGTGATGGGCGCTTGACAAAGGTCTGACAGTGATGATCGAGTGGAGGTTTGACAACGGTGTCCGATGGCGAGGGTTTGTCGACGGTGGTGTAGGGGAGGAGCTCCACGATTCTTTAAACCTTATAGCTCTCTTTATCTCTAGCCTAAGGTATAAGCTTCCAAAGGTCCCAGCTCCCCAAAGGTCCCA
>NW_021417840.1:0-307 GCF_001605985.2 Dendrobium catenatum | reverse complement strand
ACTGGGGAGCTAAAGCAATCTTTCTGGGATCAACGGTTTGAAGCCCCAATCCCTCCAAGGAAGAAAGAGCCCGAGACTCTCTCAGCTCGGGTATACCAAGTTCTAAAGACTGTGAAAGAGAAAGGTCTGAAGAAGAGGAGATATCAGCAGCCCTTGATAATTGAAGCCAAAAGAACTCCGCCAAGGGAACGCCTATCCCTTGCGGCGGAGAGAAAAGAAAGAAACTATTCCTCTCGTGGTGAGCATCGGGGCGTGACATCTGAACTTCGGGTTCAGGGATCCGTCGCTGAAAGGTCCCAGCGAAAAG
>NW_021417839.1:0-216 GCF_001605985.2 Dendrobium catenatum | reverse complement strand
GCATATGTATTAAATTTGACTTATATTAAGAAAGGTAGAGGTAAACCTACAAAGACTTGGTAAGAAAATATTAGAAATGACATTTCTTTATTCGATTTAAATAAGAAGTTGACCCTTAACAAGACATAATGAGGAAAAATGATTCATGTAGCCAGCCATATGCAGTGGATAAAGAAAGGGATCCTCAACAACAACACCAAGCCTTTATTCCACTAT
>NW_021417838.1:0-400 GCF_001605985.2 Dendrobium catenatum | reverse complement strand
AACCTTAATAATTAATTCTTTTAATAGCTTGTCATATATATATTCATATTTGTTAAATGTAATTTTTTCACCTTAGAGCTGCTTGGGAATACCTATTTGTATCCAACATTGTGTTAAAATTTTAGTTAAGGAAACTTTTTTTTTATTTATTTTGGAGATATAAATATTAGTTGTATCTATCCAGAAACTGATTGTAAAATATTTGTGAAGCTTTAATTTTTATCCTTAAATAGATTATTTATTTTAATTATTCATGATTCATCGAGAATGATTACTGCAAGTTACTGACCTATTAAAGCTGGCAAAATATGACATCTTACTGCAAAAATAAAAAAGTAGAGAACTATAGCATACCAATTGCCTTCGAAACTTCATTGAAGCACATAAGACTCAACATAGG
>NW_021417837.1:0-261 GCF_001605985.2 Dendrobium catenatum | reverse complement strand
TATTATCACTTTGTAAGTGATAGACCCTGAATCAGAGTCCATTTGACTAGGTTTTGAAATGTTTTGAAAAATATTTAAAAAAAGGTCTTTAGGACAAGGCCTTAAGACTTTGGATTTAGGTCTGGATTTCTGGGTTTGGATTGGATTTTAAGTTTTAATGATTAATGTTGGAGTATGCAAACCATTTACAATCATGTGGTGACTGTTAATGAATGGATAGGGTAAAAGCTAGATCAAAGGTGGAATCAAAGTCTAGATTGA
>NW_021417836.1:0-392 GCF_001605985.2 Dendrobium catenatum | reverse complement strand
AAACTTCACCGTGTAACTTTTTATATGTTATAGTGATTAATATTATGAATGTTTTGATTATTTATTTAAGATTTTTTTCAGCTCATTTTGAAAAAAAACAAATAAAGAAAATTAAATTAATAATTGGATCTCCTAATTAATGCTTTCTTAATCAAATCATTAATCAAATCTCCTAATTTTTATAGTAATTAGCCAAAATAATCTTCCTAATCAATATTTAATTCGATATGAAAATATTTTCATAAAAATTGAAAGTTCTCAAGATAGATACAGAGTGAACGGAAGATGTTGTGTTTGTAGCCAAGCAGTCCTCTAGAGGGCAAATTATTAGGTCCGAACATCGAACCTAGATATAGGTCTAGATATCCAATTAAAATTTAACACGTGGGCTA
>NW_021417835.1:0-225 GCF_001605985.2 Dendrobium catenatum | reverse complement strand
GGTAGAGCCGCCGACAGGGGTTCGGGTATGGGGGATTTCGGGTGGAGATGAATTCGGTGGCCAAACGAAGATGGGGAGGAAAAAGACGATGGAAAAACAATTAAAGAAGAGATAAAAACAAAAACAAAAATAGAATGAAAGATCGAAACAAACGATAGAAAATAAAAACTGCGAGCCTTTGACTCTTTCAAAGACTGACGGGTGATTCTTTGCCCTTCTCCAAGG
>NW_021417834.1:0-288 GCF_001605985.2 Dendrobium catenatum | reverse complement strand
CTAAAATTCCAGAAAACTCCACAAAAATCTCAAAATCCCCAAAACCCAAAAATATTTAAAATTGAAATCACTCATCCGTACTTAAAGCAAAATCCATACACCCTCCGCAACAGTTTGTCAGGGTGGACAAATTTAAATAAACTTTAGCTCACAAAGAGCCAAATGCCTAGTCGAAAATATCACTAGGATCCATTCTCAAGCAATCTTTTGTCAGTAAGGACGTGGTACGTGTCCTCTAACCGACAGTTTCACCGCCAAATGGCACTGCAGGTAAACAGTTATGACCCG
>NW_021417833.1:0-207 GCF_001605985.2 Dendrobium catenatum | reverse complement strand
TCGAATGAGCTACAATGAAAAGATAAAAAAGCCTAATCAGCCTGTGGTTCCTTAATCTAAAATTACAATATGCAAAAAGAAAATGACAAGGGCTGAAATTGCTCAGCACCCAAAAATTGAAGCTCAAAGGATAGTCGTTGGACATAGGCTTCCTGCAAAAAAGGAGATATAAAAAGGAAAACAGCACAAAAAGTAACCAGAAAAGAC
>NW_021417832.1:0-216 GCF_001605985.2 Dendrobium catenatum | reverse complement strand
AATACATCAGCTTGAATGATATTTATTTGATGTGGAGATCCATTTCCCATGGGCATAAGTCCCCATGGTTAACTCTTGATTAAGGACAATGTATTATTCTCTTCTTAATTTAGTGCACAGAAAAAGTTCCTAAGTCCTATTCCAAAGAGGATAAACTCTTATCTTTTTCCTTAGTGATGATTAAACCTTTTCAAATGTATAAAGATGTAATTGAAT
>NW_021417831.1:0-468 GCF_001605985.2 Dendrobium catenatum | reverse complement strand
GGACTGATAACCCAATTCATCTCAAGTTGGACCGGGTGCTTGTGAATGATTTTTGGATCTCTGCTTATCCAACTTCTTTTTATAATGTAAGCAATAGTCTGGTCTCTGATCACACACCTCTCATTCTCCAATCGAAGGTGGAAAGATCCGCCAGTAAGAGATTCATGTTCAAAAACTTCTGGTGCAAAATCCCTGAATTTTGGGACATTTTGATTTCGATATTTGCTTCTCCTCCTAATGGGAATCCCATTATTTCACTATATAACAAGCTCTACTTATTGAAGAAGGAAATCAAACTCAAAAGATGGGTTAACTCTACTCACTTAGACTCTAAGTGTTCTGATCTCTCCTCCCAGCAAAAACAACTCCAGCATCAGGTTAATTTGGATCCTCTAAATGCCACTCTTTGTGGTCAACTCAAAAAGATAAACATGGAGTATGCTTTCTATAACTCTTTAAGAGCCAATT
>NW_021417830.1:0-301 GCF_001605985.2 Dendrobium catenatum | reverse complement strand
ACATAAAATAAAATATATTTGATATTTAAATATAAATTGTTTTATTTTTTTAATTGAATATGATGATGATGATGGAGGTGGAGGCTAGCGAGATGATGCTAGTGACAGTGGCAATAGTAATTGTTAGAGGCAATCGTGGTGATGGTAATAGTCAATGTGGTTGTAATGGTTGCTTATGGTAGCAAAAAAAAAAAAAAACACACACACAATTTATTTTCAATATTAAAAAAAAACTTAATTTATTTCAAAAAAGAATTAAAAATACAATAAATAAATATGTTTTCTAAAAAAACATATCTTA
>NW_021417829.1:0-965 GCF_001605985.2 Dendrobium catenatum | reverse complement strand
AGGTACGCCTCTAACTAGGTTTTTCTGAGTGATGTTTTTAAGAGTTTTTATACTAGCATGGCATAGTCTCCTATGCCATATAAATGAGTCATTAACTATTGTTTTCAAATAAAATGAATTTGAACTATCAATGCAGTCAAGGTCTAACATGTAAACATTGTTCATTCGTTTTCCTTCTAAAACTAGTTTATCAAATAAACTAATCAGGCATTTATCAGATAGAAATTTAATATCAAAACCTTTGTCGCATAGTTGACTAATGCTAAGTAAATTATGCTTCAGACCATCAACTAGTAAGACATTCTCAATTAAAAAATTTTAAGCATTACCAATAATACCTGATCCTATCACCTTCCTGGTAGCGTTGTCTCCCAACGTTACTTTGCCTCCAGTTTTGGTCTCCAGTAGAATGAACTTCATCATATCTCTAGTCATGTGTCACGAGCAGCCACTATCTAAGTACCACATGCTCTCACTAGAACTTTTGTGAGAGCACCCCTACAATTTCATTCAAAGATTAGATTTGGGAACCCAAGTAAGTTTGGGTTCCTCCTTATTCTTGCATGAATGAGATGTATGCATGCTATGCTGTGATGGATACAGTTTAGGCTTCCATACTAAGTGTATCCTACGGTGAATTGTGCATGTGCGGGCTATGTGACCTAACATGCCACAAGAGAAATAGCTAACACCAGGAAATGGGTTTACTAATCTATGTTGGTGATTATGCCTCTTCCTATAGTTGTGTGATGCATGCTGTGTTGGGGGTTTGCTAGGATGTCCTAATGTGAGTGATGCAATTTGATTTTCTAATTCTTTGATTTTTTCTTGAAAGGTGTTGTTTTGATATGTCAATCCATAAACTTCTAATTTTAACCAATGCTCACTGTGATATACTTCTAATGCAAGTTTATCTAATCTATGAAAGGCTTCTTCTAGTTCAACATGAGTGGTTTTCAAGGTTT
>NW_021417828.1:0-237 GCF_001605985.2 Dendrobium catenatum | reverse complement strand
TCCTTCTTTGGATGTAGGAGAGGGCCTTATCCTTATGTAGTTGTATGGGAACTGTTTATGAGATGGATTTAGGCTTGGTTTGGGATAAATTTTTATTGCTTCTTAAAATAGAGTTTGTATTAAAATTCAACGAAGCCTTAGTAAGGTTGAAAGGAGAGAGGTAGATTGCTATCATTAGGAGAAAACTTTAATTAATTTACGGGGGATTTATTTAAATAATACATAATTTTAATTTAT
>NW_021417827.1:0-236 GCF_001605985.2 Dendrobium catenatum | reverse complement strand
TGTAAGACGGATCAACCTTTGTACTTCATACAAATACAAGTGGAACTTTACAACTGGGCGAGGCCTCGTGGTTTTTCCCTTTTTGGATTTTCCACGTAAAAACTCTGGTGTTCATTTCTCTTTTATGTTTGTGTGCTGAATACTCGTGCAACGCTAAGATGAATATTTTCTAACTCTACTGCCGCGTATATTCTAGCACGCAACACTGCTTTCTAGTAAAAAAATTAAAATTTTTA
>NW_021417826.1:0-990 GCF_001605985.2 Dendrobium catenatum | reverse complement strand
TATGATCTTAAAATATAGGTTCTCTTACAGGAAAATTAATAGAATTAATTGATATTATGATTCATATAATGATAAATATTTTATGCATTCAGGAAACTAAATAGGTTGGAGAGAAGGCTAAGGAGATTGATAGTTTATGATTTAAACTTTAGTATTCTGGTAAAAGTAGTACTAGAAATGGTATAGATGTGATTGTAGATAAGAGCTTGAAGAAAAATATTATAAATATAAATATAATTGAAGACAAAATTATAGCTTTGAAAAATATTATTGATGCTAAGATTATTAATATTATAAATGTTTATGCTCCTCAAGTAGGTTTGAATATGTGTTTAAAAATAAAAATTTTGGAATGACTTAGAAGAATTAATTCAAAAGATACATTTTGAAAAAATATTTTTATTGGAGGAGATTTAAATGGACACGTTGGTAGAGAGGTAGAGAATTTTAAAAGCATTCATGGTGGCTATGAGTTTGGAGTGATTAATGAAAGTACTAAGTCTATATTAGATTTTGCTTTAGCTTATAATTTTGTAATTGCTAATACCTAGTTTTAGAAAATAGATGAGTATCTCATAACTTATAAGAATGGATACAGTAAAACGCAGATTGATTATTTTCTTATAAGAAATATGATTATAAAGTTTTTTTGAGTGAAAGTTTATATACCCAACATCGCTTATTAGTTTTAGACTTTTAGATGAATGGAAAGAATATGAAAAATATAGTAAAACGTTATTCTAAGATTAGATGGAGGGATATTTTAAGAACACAAACAAAAATATTTTTGAGAGTAAGATTCGAGATCTTAAGATTACTTCTTTGCATGAGGCAGCGAATATTGTGAAAAAAAGTAGTTAATAATATTAAGAATGTTTCAAAGGATGTGCTTGAAGTTTCAAAAAGAAAAGTTTCTAATAATAAAAATAATTTGTGGTGGAATTAAAATGTGCAAAAAAGATTAAAAATAAGAAGTTTTGTTATAATAAT
>NW_021417825.1:0-207 GCF_001605985.2 Dendrobium catenatum | reverse complement strand
AAGTCAATTTGTAGCCATGTAAAACACACCTCTATATAAGAACAAGCTTGGACCCAACATAGAGTGTTATTTCACAAAGTGGATCTTAATAAAAATGATGCATATATTTAAGGACTCACATATATCTCTCAAGAATGGGATTTGAATTATCAAAAATAGAAGATTCATTATTTTTATTGAAAATTTCCTCTTAATCATTTGGACCCT
>NW_021417824.1:0-221 GCF_001605985.2 Dendrobium catenatum | reverse complement strand
ATAGGGCTTAACATCCCGAACGAACTTTCAAGTGGTAATAGAGCGGGATTCGAAAAATTAAGTTTGAAAACTTTTTGAATTTGATCCATGGCTAGCATAGGAAATAGAAACACTACTGAAGGTTATTCGATTACACGACCTCCTCTATTTGATAACTTACCTTTTGATTTTTCGAAAACCCGCATGTCAACATTTTTACAATCTACTGATTATCACATGTG
>NW_021417823.1:0-267 GCF_001605985.2 Dendrobium catenatum | reverse complement strand
TAATTTTCTCCTTAATATGCACCAAATCAATCATCATGATGCTTGATCATATGCTCTCTCAAGCTCAATAAAAATCATATGAAGATCATTTTTCAGTTATCTGTACTTTTTCATTAATTGCTTCACTACAAAATTTTGCTTCAATAGAAAATTATCCTGGCATGAAATGAAATTTATTCTAAAAAATAACATCATTTTTTGGAGTCAATATTCTACTACTCTTTCCGAAAGCTTCATTGTATGATCGGTTCAATTCATATATAGTTA
>NW_021417822.1:0-386 GCF_001605985.2 Dendrobium catenatum | reverse complement strand
AAAAACTGCAAGTATTCAATTCTGTACGCAGTGGATCTTCCCGTACGATCATGGATCGTCCTGGATGATATTAATTAAACGCTTTGAAACGACCCTATTTGTATATATGTACAAAATGTCTTCATACAAGCTGATCGTCCTGTACAAACTAAGTTCGTCTGGTACAAACAGTTATTACAAGGTCGGTTCCAGATACTGCAGAAAAACCGTCCTAAGTCGGTTGTATCGTTTGGAGGAAAATTGGTTCTTCTGGATGAAATTTTTACAGAGAACAGATCATCCTGGATGATTTTTAATTTTGTCTGGACAAAAATTTTACAGAGACCAAATCGTTATGTATAATAATTTAATTTCGTCTGGACGAAAATTTTACAGAGACCAGATCG
>NW_021417821.1:0-309 GCF_001605985.2 Dendrobium catenatum | reverse complement strand
AAGATGAATGTAGCATTTTTCACCTCCTCTGAAGCATGAACTGATCGTAAGAACACCGTGCCATAGGGATTGTTGACAAGGATGTTAATCAAGCTCCTGCTCTTCATGTCAGACCATCCATCTGACATAATAGTCACACCAGTCTCAATCCATGTCCTTTTAATCTCCTTAATGCTCCGCTCTTTGTTCTGCAGCTCCTCTTTTAAAATCCATGTTCGCAACTCATACATGGAAGGTGCCTTCAACCCTCTTCCATACAATCCTACAGACTACAACATACTGAAGTAGGCAGGCGATGTAGCAACATTA
>NW_021417820.1:0-319 GCF_001605985.2 Dendrobium catenatum | reverse complement strand
AATGAAGGGGGCCGGCCAAAGGAGAAGATTGGGAGGAGTTTAATTTAGGCGGGTGGGGACCACGAAATCAATTTCAGAATTTAAGCCAAATCTGAAATTAGAATTTCAGTTTTAATAGTATTAGAAAGGTTTCCTAATTAGAGCAATTAATTAGATTGAATTTGAATTTTGAATTCACAATCAAATCTAATTTAATTGGATTGCCATAATCAAGGGAGTTATTTTAGGAAACACTTAATAGCCAATTAACTCCAAAATTTCAGAAAATTTGAATTGATTGGAGGGGGGAAAAGGAAAGGGGCGGCGGCAAGCTGGAGGG
>NW_021417819.1:0-213 GCF_001605985.2 Dendrobium catenatum | reverse complement strand
ATCCCAACCTATCTTTGGTTCAACCCTTTACCATCTTGACCTAATTGACCAGGTTAACCAAGTCAAGCATTAACTTGGTCAACCCAAATCTTATTAGGTTAAAATTAACTTACCTAAGCCAAATTAAATCCATTTAGCCCTAATCATGATCATAATCGTTGATCAAGAGCCTAAGTATATAAATAGGATTTTTAAGGTTGAATAAGAGGATCT
>NW_021417818.1:0-221 GCF_001605985.2 Dendrobium catenatum | reverse complement strand
CTTAACCTCAAAGTCAAGAATCTTCTCTGGTTCATTGACAAAAGACAGATCAGGTTGAATGTCTACCACATCTGTACTAATCCTCTGAGCCTCATCTGAAATATATTTCCTTAAGGAGGAAATATGAAACACATTATGTACTCCACTCATGTGTGCTGGTAAAATCAACCTGTATGCCACCTTTCCAATCCTTTCTGAAATCTCAAAAGGACCTACAAATC
>NW_021417817.1:0-845 GCF_001605985.2 Dendrobium catenatum | reverse complement strand
GTATTCTTCATCCTCTGGACCTCTACATAAAAAACACATCAATTTTCACAAAGAAACAGAGGAAGAGAACAAAGATAATTAAAACTTATCTATTTACAAAGATAATAAAAAAGAGCATTCTTCAGACGATTGTTTAGTTCCCCACTCTTAACGGAAAGGATAATAGAAGATAACAAAATAAATACCTATAGCCCACTGCAACATGCCGCCGAGAGAGGAGAATCCTCCAGCGATCTCCACAGAAGCATTTTCGTCCACAGCATAATCATCGTCGGGATCTATTGCCGCGAGAAGATAGCTCTTTTCCTTAGCGGTGAACCATAGGAATCCGAGCGTAGAGGACTTATTAGGCCGATCGTCCGCCGAGGCCGACGCCATCACCGCCGCGACTTCTGATCCGACAGGAACAAGGTCGTCTTAGAAGAAGGCGAATATACTTCTTCATTTCAAAACTCTTCTTCAAGCGAACGGGAATCGGAAGTTCAGGCGAAGAAGCTTCTTTACCAACTCGTTTAAAACTTTTCTTCACGCGAAGGCAAAGAAAAAGCTCCCCAAAGAAGAATCTCCCGTCGTGCCTTCCGATCAGACATGAAGAATAAGCTTTTACCTCTCGTCTAAAACTAAGGGGCTGTTTGGTATCGGATTTACAGCGGGATTTAAGTCGGATTTACGCTAAATCCAGCCAAACGGTTTTTTGAGGTCGCTCCGATGCCTGTGCAAACCTGAGTAAATCCGCCTAAATCCAAATCCCGTCGTTCGGCGGATTTAACAGGATTTGTCCCAATAAGCGCGCGAAAGAAAGAAAGATGGCTACCTTGGCAACGAGCAAGAGCAAGCTCCCATAG
>NW_021417816.1:0-263 GCF_001605985.2 Dendrobium catenatum | reverse complement strand
AAACATTCATAATTAATTCCAGAAAAATCCAAATTGATCAAACTCACTTGCATTCAACTCATAAATTGTCTAATATTTATTAAAAATATTAAACTCTAGAAATCTGTAATATTTCAAAAGTCAACAATTTGGTCAAACCGTAGTTAAAATCTAGTTCAAAACTTCAAACCTTTGTAATAAAATGTAAAAAAATCCGATTTCAACATACTTACCTTCTAATTCATCGTAGTAAGGTCTAGTATTTTAATAAAATATAAACATTC
>NW_021417815.1:0-2079 GCF_001605985.2 Dendrobium catenatum | reverse complement strand
AAAGAAACAACAAAGAAAACTAACGGTGAGTAAAACACAACTAAACAACAATATAAAAAGAACGAAAATCAAATACAAAAAGGGGTATAGGTATTGTTGTTATTGGATACACTTCGTAGAAGTCAAGTGCATCATATAACAACAACAATGCCCTTTGCTGTTCCCACTCCAAACGAGGCACTTGATATGTTGGCACACCTACCCACAACATACTAAACCAAAGCCTACAACGACTAAGGGAAAAAGACCTCTAAAACTAGACTTACAACTAAACTCACCTTGTTTGAACCCATCCAATATTCTTTTGATCCTTATAAGCTAACATAAAGGGGAGGCAATCCCATCTTGCTCCCAAAAAGACACTAAGCACCTACGAACATAAATCTCCCAAAATTTCAAATCTCCCAAACTCATCCTTCTAGGAAGAAACACTAAGAAAATCTAATTCCAATAAGAAAGCACCAGTCATTCTCGAAAGACATTAAGGGATCCTACTACACCAGCTTAATCTACAAAATTATAGATCTCAAAATGATTTGCAAGAATCGTTACATGAACTACCACAAAACCTCCCAAAGGTTATCTACAAAAAAAAAAAAAAAAAAAACCCTTTTTTTATCTTATTTTGGCACATAAACTCTACAAAAAAGAACCTTTACCAAAATCCCCTATTTTTTAACACAAAATTCTTTCCAAAACAATCAATAACCAAGTGCCTCCTTTCATTTGGAGTGGGGTAGACTTGTAGAAGTTTCTCAATGAATGGGCACTATAAAGCCCTTCATCAAGAAACGTTCACAAGAAAAAAAAAAAAACACAAAATCTCAATACAAAACAATTCGCAAAACTCATTAGAAATCCTCTTGATGCAAAACAATTCGCGAAGCCTTCAAAAAGGCTCCCAACCAAAGAGCCACTCATAAAATCTTTTAATACAAAGCATACGACCTTGCACTTGAATCAAAATGCCTTCAAAATCGCAATCAACATAAAACATGAGAGGAAACAAACTCATAAATCTCATTCAAATCTTCCTACTATGCACTCTATACTCTAAAACTACACTTTCATAGTTAACCACTATTGAGAAGCAAGAAGAATATCACCATTCCTATATTTCTCAAAAAGAAATTAACCTAAATCAAACAACTTTGCAACCAAACCATATACCTCCAAAGATTAGAACATGGAGCATGTACAGATTTTTGTTTTAAATAAGCATATGAACCTTATTCAATGTCGTATGTATACAATCATAGTTTGCCAAGAATTCCAGTTTAACATCATATTATTGAAATGAAGGAAAATAGCTCACCTTCTTTGCTACTTTGGTAGAAAATGCAAGACTAGATATGGTCCAACAAAATCCACTCATACTTAACGAAGTAGGATCCTCAACAAATTCACATCTTAATTCTTTCAAATCAGAGAGGGTAGATAATATGCATTTCTATCACATTTAAAAGCCAACCTATATGCAAAGGGACTCAACTGTTTGGAAACTCATAAATATGCTTTGTCATTAACGAAAGACTACTGCGCAACGAAATGAATTTCAACACATTATTCGCAAAGAAGTCTAAGCTTATTTTCCACAAATCTAAGAGGAAATTTCAGCAATATCACAAGTAAAGAAACATCATGCCATTTCTCACAATCTCAATACAAATGTAGAGAGTGAACAAAGTATAATCAAGTCTATTAACCAATATCTCTCTGAAACCATTTATGATCTTGTAGCAAATACAAGCACAGCAAGGTTGAACAATACATGCAAGAAAGTTCATCATTCTTTCATTTTTAAAGGGTCCATTAAGATGTAATCATAAACTTCCCTCCCTCATATGTAGTGTCAAGGCACAAAACTTTAGTGTATGAAGAGAGATATTTGCACTCAACATAGAAATGCCAACTCATGTATAAGTCCTTCCCATTTTGACAAGATCTAGCATGCATATTTTGGTCAAGAACAACATAATCTCCCATGACCTTTAACAATTTATATATGGAAAAATCTCCCCAAATGATATACCACATGATGTGATTCATAAATAAGCATGGATCCTATATATTGGAAGA
>NW_021417814.1:0-1642 GCF_001605985.2 Dendrobium catenatum | reverse complement strand
AAAGAAGTTTTTAATCATCCAATTCACCCCCCTCTTGTCGCATATAGTAATTTCAATTGGTATCGGAGCAATTTCACTTATTAGGGTAAGTGGAATGCGATATATAAATGAAAAAATTAGACCAGTTACTGCAATGCTTGAGACCCTAGTGCAAGTGCTCCCATGACCATTCTAAATCTGAGAGGTTGGCACCACTATGCTTGCAATCACAACTCCGTAGTGTTCATATTTAAAATTTTGTGCATGAAAAAAATTCAGTGAATGTTATTTATAGGTCATTAATGAATCATTAATAATGTAAAAAATGAGTTATTACATTAAACCCACCATAAAAATATCATCCTTGACATTTAACAATATATTTCAATAACAAATTGAACATGATTACTGATCGCTAATCTCATAGATCAATCAATCAAATCAAATCATCTATTTATTCACTCACATATGTATTCATATTAGTCAACAATGTATCATTTATATAGTGAATATCAATTAATTTTGGGACTCTCAAAAGCATCTCTTACTTCTTACTTGCTAAAACTATACACTCTTGGTTGTACTGGCACTTTCATGACTAGCTTTATGGGCTGCCTCTAACTTCTAGTAACATTACTTCCACTAGTCCTATTTACAGAACCTTTATAAGACATTCTAGATACTACTACCCTTTGTGCAAATGAATATCTAAATTGATCCATCTCAAATATTAATCACTCTCCATTTCCTCTTTGTAAGCAACAATCATCTTGTATCCACACTAACCATATTTGAAACACTATCCTATGATTAGATAATACTATCCTACATTCCTCCTTCCATCTTGGGGATACTCTGGCACACTTCCAGCCAGTACCATAGGTCCTCTCAATAAATTATTAAATTTACCTTTGTTTTCACTACTCTCTCCACATGTCTTCTTAGCTTTTGATCTTCCTATTTATGTCTTGTTTAAACTAGGGAATAGCCATATCCTTTTTAACTAACCTTTCTCTGTCAACTAATTCAAAGAGATCTTGGATCCTTACAGGTATTTATAGTTGCCTCAACTCATCTTTCAATCCTTTGAAACTAATTTTTTTATCACGACCCAACCGAACTTAACCTATTCTCCTAACATGTTAACTTAGATTGGGTGTGAGATGATAGACACACCCAAGACCTAAGAAAAAAAATAATCATATCTTTTAAATTCTATTTAATAACCCAAACACACTTATCATCTTAGAAATAACGTAGAAAAAAATAACATTTCCTTCCATTTTATAAACATTAATATTCACATTTATAGTTCTATCCAAAACAACATATACAATAGAAAAAATATATACCACCTTAATCTATATAGAACATTCCGTGCTACAAAAATGAATAACAAAATAAAATACTTATAACTGAAAAAAATTAGATCAACCACACTCTATGGTGTCCTAGCCCTTTCTTAAAAGATATATAAACCATAAAACGATCTAACATCTTAGTAGGTTACCTAAATCTACAGCTATAATAAATAAAATATCATTGAAATCATATGCATGTGATCATTCAACATATAAATATGAACATGTGACAGTCATTATGAATAGTATTAATCCATGCAATTATTTAAACTCAATAATTATTGATCAATAGTATTGTAAAT
>NW_021417813.1:0-573 GCF_001605985.2 Dendrobium catenatum | reverse complement strand
ACGTTTGGAAATCATTTGATAATCCAAATTGTGGTTCGAATCTTTCAAATGTGCTTCGAGCCTTTGATTTGGACCAATTTGGGCTCGGATTGAGTTGAATTTGGTGTCGTTAGGCTTGTATTTTTGAGACATTCAGTTCGGCTGTAAGTTTGCTGAAATCAGAGTTCGGATGGTCCCAATTTTAATTTTGTAAGTTTCCAACTTGATTTTTTCTCAATATTCGTAACCGGTCAAGATAATTTTTTGAGGATGTATCATTAATATTATTATGATTGTTGAAAGAAAGAAAAAAAATAAACTAATAGACCTCCAAACTTAATATCAAAGTATAAAGTTGAATATTGCCCTAATTTTTATCAAATCATAACAGCTCTTTTTAATTAATTTTTTTAAAAAAATGTATAATACGTATTAGACTAATTCGAATAATATCTATAAGTAGAATTTGTTTGTCAGAATTTATTGTTAGATTTGTTGAAAAAGAAGTATGGAGTAAATTGGAATATAGTATAAAAGTAATGCAATATATTTAAAATATTTGAAGTTCTTTGGATGAATGCAATATAAATGATG
>NW_021417812.1:0-630 GCF_001605985.2 Dendrobium catenatum | reverse complement strand
TAAGTACTAACATTTCAGTGAGGTCATATTTTACTCAGAATAACAGAAGACTCGAGACTAGGTAGAATAGGATGTGAAGTCTGTAACTTTATATTTTTCTTTTATTTTTGTTTTTCTTTTCTTGAGTCTGGCCTCAAAAAGTGTATGCAAACTGAGAAACCATGCACACACATAGGGAGAGAGTTTTTTTTAGGTAATTTTTTTTTTATTCTCTGTAGATCATACTGTATAATTTTAAATCGTATTATATGAACTACTATGGTTCAAAAGTTATTCTCTATGAACTAATTGTACTGTACGATCATTATCGTGCTATATGATGTGTTTTTAATTTGAAACCATAACCGCCAATTAATTTAAGTAAGTTTTTAAATCTTAAATTTTGAATTGATCGTACTGTATGACCCAATCATACAATATGAATATTTGAAAACTTATGTAAATTAACCCCCATTATTAGTAAATTAAATTAATGCTTAATTACTAATTGGTGATCGTACATTACGACATGGTTCATACTTTATGATGAACTGAGGCTATTTTTGATTGCCCTGAATATTGTATAAGATGATCCCTTGATTTTTAACTAATCATACTAGACAATGTATACATCATATCGGACGACATGAA
>NW_021417811.1:0-200 GCF_001605985.2 Dendrobium catenatum | reverse complement strand
TGCCCCTTGGGCTTACATAAAACAAGAGGGTAAAAAAGGGAAATTGCAAAACTAAATTAAAATACACTTAATAAACGAAAATAAAACAGAGTGATCTCGGTCGTCGATCTTCAGCTCCTCCTCGGATCTGCATGGACGGTTGGATGTCCGCATCAGTTAGGGGAAGAGTTTCACCCAAGGAATGAAGTAATACAACGTTC
>NW_021417810.1:0-1215 GCF_001605985.2 Dendrobium catenatum | reverse complement strand
TCGAAGGCCTTAAATTCGTAAAATGTGATATAAGGTGGTTCTTTTTGCTCATCTACCCATTTAAAGTTACTGTAATCATCATCACTTTGATTATAAATGCACCTATGAAATTGCCTTCTAATGTTAGGTCCTCGGTGGAAGGTATACAAGACACATTTGAGGTAACAATGGCAGTAAACTTGGGAATATTGTCGCCTGAGTTTTACAACGGATGAATTTGAAGAACTCATTAAAAGCTATAGAAAATATGTCAAAATAGCACAACATTAGATTTTAGCAATGCAACAAACTTGCCTAGAGGAAAATTATAGGATAATAACTAAGTAAAATACCTTATGTGATATGAAGGATAATAACAACTTAAAATACATGTAATTGAGAGCACGGAGTGTTCCTATAACTCAGAGCACACAACTACACTCAGGAAACACAACTTCAACCTCATGTATACTCTTAACAAAGAAACCAAGAAGACCTCCCAAAGCCACCACTTAAAGATCAAGATCCAAAGCCAGCGAACAATGCTACTAGCCACCGCTTAAAGACCAACATTCAAGCTCAACTCAAGAAAAAAATTCCTTTTGTTACAATTGAGAGCACCCAACAAAACTCACCTTCCTCCCATCTCACGAGATCTAATTTTCTCCTGTCTCGCAAACTTTGATTTGTCGTCAAGACGTTGAATCTCAAACTTCCTTCTAGATGCGCGCCTGGGGAAGAAGACGTCATGAGGTCCACAGGAGACGAAGTGGTAGAAATGAGGTAAATTAGGGATTTGGGTTGACCTGAACCAGGTCAAGTTCGGATTCCCAACCCATTTCTATAGCCGGGTCAGATCAACTGAGAGTTGGTCAAGTTCGGGTTGAGCTCGAACCCGACTCGATAACCTGTTTTGACACCCCTACTGCAAGTCACCATTATTGCCACCACACCTATTCGCCCACCCTCACCTCCTGTAACCCACCCCACTTCCCACCGCCTACCCCCATCACCCGTTTTAAATACAATATAAGCTCTTCACTTTGTATATCTTTTTTAGCAAAACAAATGGCCACAAACCTTATTCTCGCATCTTGAGCTTGATTCATTTCACTACTAATATCTCAGCATCTTCATAAATTACTTTGGATCCAACAAAGAAAGATTTGATCAATGGCACATTCATCACAAGATCCGACTTTGATTTGCTATGAAATTACTTTTGTAAAGTTAGAG
>NW_021417809.1:0-277 GCF_001605985.2 Dendrobium catenatum | reverse complement strand
AAATGAACATAAGATCAATTTGAATTTAGAGATTGAAAGAATTTGGAAAGAAAAGAATTACCACATGTGGCGCTTTGCGCATCTTTTTCAAATTTTTGAGCACATTTTTGTGCATCTTTTGATATTGGGCTGATTTTGTGCCTCTTTTTCATATTTGCGAACCTTTTGCACATTCCTTTTGATTTTTGTACTTTTTGTACAATTTTTTCAAGAGTAATTTAGACCAATTCTTTCCAAAATCAATAATCTAAAATTTCAAATATTTCTAAGTGCATAA
>NW_021417808.1:0-212 GCF_001605985.2 Dendrobium catenatum | reverse complement strand
TTTTTGAAGTTTCCAACTAGCTTTTGCCTCGAGATTCTTGCCAGATCAAGCTAATTTTGTGATGTCGTATCAGTTGCCCCCCTATTTTCGGACGTCGAAGCTCTAGAAGTCCGAAAATCTCGACGTCCGAAAATACTTGTTCTGAAATTTTACCTTGGCCGAATCGCAAAAAATTGCGTTCGAAAAGTTGAACATTTGCACAAACTTGATTG
>NW_021417807.1:0-372 GCF_001605985.2 Dendrobium catenatum | reverse complement strand
AAAACAATGCTTTATCATATCCTCATTCCACTGTAAAAAGGTATTCAGGAAATTACAAACCTTAGTGTTCTTCACTTCATCCACATTCACAAACGTAGGCCACTTAGCAATATTATGGTCCAAGATCCAAATATCCTGGAGCACATTAATTTGAATACCATTCCCAATGTTCCATCTCAGAATTGGCTGAAGGGCTCTCGCTCCATCCTGGATAACCTTCCAGAAAATAGAAATGTTCTTCCCCTTAGTGTTATCCCAAAGCCTCATACAATATTTAGCCAACCAGATTTTATACATGGAAGAATCAAGATGCTGGAGTAGATCCCATACCACCAGAGCGCAAAGAGCACCCTTCCAGATAAGAAGATCATG
>NW_021417806.1:0-243 GCF_001605985.2 Dendrobium catenatum | reverse complement strand
TCATTAATTAATATTCATTCTTTAATAACTGTTAAAATTTCATAATTTTAATAATTAATAATTTAAAAATTTTAAAGTATACATCTAAATCTATTTTATAAAATAAACCTCCTAAGCCACACGCATATTTATTAGTATTATAGTATAAAACGGATGGCCAATAGAATTTGAAATTAACATAATACACAATATTTCTATTATAAAATCCGCTTAAATTTTGCTTTCACATCAAATCATGGTTTT
>NW_021417805.1:0-387 GCF_001605985.2 Dendrobium catenatum | reverse complement strand
TAGATGCGCCAGATCTTCGTGCCGATGTCCGCATCACCTAAACACTAGGTTAGGTTCACCTAACAGCAGGTAAATGATGCAGAAATTTCCTGGACAGCACACTATAATGTTTGAATAAATGCGTTAAGTGTTGGGTTAGATGTCTAGAGTGTGGATAGCACTTAGGTACATGAAATGCTAACCCAAAACACACTATATGCGTGCATGAATTGTAATGACAGCAATGTAAACAGTGAATAAAATTATATATATGCGATGATATGCATGCAAAATTAAACTATAACGCAAGGTTAGACCCTAGGATGTTTTTCTAACATGTTATGCATGCTTACCATGCTCTGATACCAAATATGATGTGAAACGTACATGCGATGGAGTTACTTTAAG
>NW_021417804.1:0-1056 GCF_001605985.2 Dendrobium catenatum | reverse complement strand
CGTCTTAGGTTTTGAGTCTCGTGTATGTGACGTGTGTGTAAGTTATCTTAATTGATCTAAATATTAAAAAAAAAAGTTACTAAAGAAGCTTCTTCACGTCCTTCGATAACATTGGATTAGAAGTAATGAAGCAAGTCAGCTCTCTGCGAAGGTAACCATTTTTATTCCTTTCACGCACTTCTTCGACCAAATCCCGCAAACAACAAGATTTAGTAAATCCGAGATTTCCAGCAAAAATAGAGAAAGTGAGGATTTATTCCGCTGAAATTTAAGGGGGGCTCAAATGCCATTTTTCAGGATTTAGCATAAATCCTACTCAAACATGCATAAATCCTATTGCCAAAAAGCCCCAACATTCTTTTATTCCGTCCGGTGTAAGGATGCAGAGGAACCTCTGGTTGTAGGCAAAATCTTGCCTATACCGAGGTGTACCGAGTTTTTTCAAAAAACTCGGTACACCTCGTTATAGGCGCGATTTTGCTTACAACGAGATGTTTCTCTGCATCCGGTCGGAGGACGTAATAATTGTTCGACAATTAGGCAACGTTCTTCCTTCTCCTATTTAGTAAATCCAAAATTTACAGCAAAAATAGAGAAAGTGAGGATTTATTCCGCTGAAATTTAAGGGGGGCTCAAATGCCATTTTTCATGATTTAGCATAAATCCTACTCAAACATGCATAAATCCTATTGCCAAAAAGCCCCGACAATTAGGCAACGTTCTTCCTTCACGGAAGTCTACGACGTTCTTTGCCTCATTCAACGGCATCGGCCTCCTTTGAGGACGACATAGTCATGGACAACGATGGTAACCATCTTTCTCCCATTTCGTGTGCTTCTTCGACCATATTTTGTAAATCCACCGAATTCTTGGATTTAATAAAGCTATGATTTACGACAAAACGAGGGAAACATAGGATTTAACTCTCTGTGAGATTTTGGGGTTGTTTGGATGCACCAAAGATTTAATTTAAGTAAGATTTCGTAAATCCTCTAAATTTGGATTTACTAAATCCTAAGGGTGTTAAATCTTAAAAACTGTTTAGTAAAATTCAAT
>NW_021417802.1:0-294 GCF_001605985.2 Dendrobium catenatum | reverse complement strand
TCGAGATTCGTGCCCGATCAAGCTAATTTTGTGATGCCGTATCAATTTTCATTAAAGAAAAAAACGGGTTAAATTTCAAAATAGCACCCCAATTATTTATATATAATTCTTTTAATCTTAAAATATAATATTACTTCAATTTAATATTTTGATTATACAAAATTAATTCAAAATCATTTATTTAGAACTAAATTGAGATCAAATTTATAAAGATGAGAACTAAATTGGGATTAATTTTATATTACAATTATAATATGAGGTTAATTCTGTATAGTCGAGGAATTAAATTAGGTC
>NW_021417801.1:0-409 GCF_001605985.2 Dendrobium catenatum | reverse complement strand
GTATATTTGTCTTAATACATTCATATTAGGCCTTCAAAGCCTATAACAAAAAATTCACGAACAAAGGCGTAAAGTCTACGAAACCCGATCCCCTATCAACAAATTGATAGGGTCGACAAGATTTAATCAAATGAAAATTACCCCAAACACCCCGATGATAGCCGTGTTGAATGAAGATCTCAACAGGAGAGGTTTACAAATAATTTCAAAAACCACTCAAATACCTATGAAATTTAATGCCCGAAAATCAAAACATCTCAAAATTCCCAAAATTCAAGAATATTTAAAATTGAAATTCAACATTATCAAACATTTGAAGCAAAATCCATCCACTCTCCGCAATAGTTTGCCGAGGTGGACAAATTAAAAACTACTTCAGCTCACAAAGAGCTAATGCCTAGTCAAAATA
>NW_021417800.1:0-231 GCF_001605985.2 Dendrobium catenatum | reverse complement strand
ACCTGATACAAAAATTTTGGGTTTGGGTTGACCGAACCCGAACCGGGTCGGGTGACCCAAACCCGAACCGGGTCGGGTTCAATTGGGGTTTTCAACCTGTTTCAAAAATCGGGTTGGGTTCAGGTTGACATGAAAACCCAGAAATGACCCGGTTGCCCGCTCTACCAGGGTATCCTGCCCGCTTTGCTGTGCGTCGCATCACCTGCCCACAATGTGGATGACTGCGATCCC
>NW_021417799.1:0-1095 GCF_001605985.2 Dendrobium catenatum | reverse complement strand
ATATATATATATATGCAATTTTTTTCTTTTAGGTGTTTTTTGGTTGCATCCCAGATTTGATTTAAGTAGGATTTCATAAATCATCTAAATTTGAATTTTAGAAACACTGAGAGACCTAAATCTTGAAAATTGTTTGATAACATTCATGATAAATCCTCTTAAATCTCATGTGACTGTTTGGCTATAGAGTAGGATTTACCGAGCGGATTCTTCCTCTAGCACCATGGATTTCGTAAATCCGACAAAATACAGAATTTCGTAAATTTGGGATTTAGAGCGAATTTTTTGTCTACGGCGGATTTCGTTTGCCTTGAGATTTTGTTTTGCATTTTAGGCCGTTTGACTGGATTTCACTCAAATCCGCCTCAAATCGAGCCTAATCCTGCTACCAAACAACCCTTTAGAATGCTCAACATAATTCAATAGAAGAGTTTTTTCTTGTAATTTAGTCAAATAAAAATATAATTGAATATTAGTTATAAAATGTGTATTAGGAGGGATAAAAAGATCAAAATTTGCATTAAAAATGAAAATATAAATTACAAATGTAAACGGTAGGATTATTATTGGTACTTCATGACTTAGATTTTCTTTTTAAACAATTTTTTATAATTATTTTTTCGTTATTTTTTTGAAGTTTTACTAAAATGCCATGAGAGAAAATTACCTTAAACACTTGTCATGTCACGCCTGCAAAGATTGACTTTGTCAAGAGTGCTGAAACTTGATTGATAACTCACTAAACCTAACGTATTTAATCATAGAGAGCAACTCCAGCCGAATGCCTTACAGCCATTTGTTGTTGGTTTGCTCCATTCGATCGGCAAAATACTCGCTATTCACGTGTTTGATAGGAAAAACACTAGCTATTCCCGTGAGTGTGAACAGTGACATTGCACTACTCACACGCTATTTTTTTAAATTAAAAAATTAGGTTATTAATTTTAGAAATAATAAATTATAGGCACATTATTTTTTTGAATTTACCAAATTAATTTATTTAAGGTATTACATTAATATATAAATTAAGATAATAATAATAGGTTTCATTCAAAAAATTGATAAATATAAATATAAGATTAAAAATAAATATAA
>NW_021417798.1:0-924 GCF_001605985.2 Dendrobium catenatum | reverse complement strand
ATTGGATAGCATGCAATACTTTTGATGATTTACATAGTTATTGTAATTGTATGAACTTATCTTATTAAGCTTAGTATATTTAATTAGAAAGTAATTAAAATTTATTTACAGTTCTTATTTACGTAGTTACTGTACTTTCAATGCACTTTTGATGTATTTGTATGAACTTTTATTATTATAATTTAATCATTTATGAGAAAATTTTTATGTGTTACGTGCCTAAAATTGTGAATCGAATGTCCATATTGACATAGGATTTATCAAGATTTAGATTAATTGTTGTCAAACAGTTTTCAAATTTTATTAAATTCAGATTTAGGGTAGAACACCAAATGTGTGTTATACTATATTATTTATAATGAAAAAGTGTGGTTATATGACAAAAAAGATTAAACTAATTTTCAAGTCAAATTAGGAAATTTTAGGGTTTCAGGGTTCAGGGTTCAAGGTTCAGGGTTTTTTTTTAAGGTTTAGGGTTTAAGGTTTAGGGTATAAGGTTTTGGGTTAAGGGTTTAGGGTTTAGTATTTAGGGTTTAGGATTTAGTGTTTAGGTTAAGGGTTAAGGGTTAAGGGTTTAGGGTTTAGGGTTTATGGTTTAGGGTATAGGGTATAGGGTAGAGGGTAGAGGGTAAAGGGTAGAGGGTATATTATATAAGGTATAGGGTATAGGATATTAGGGTATTAGGGTTTAGAGTTTAGGGTTTAGGGTTGAGGGTTTATGGTTTAAGGGTTTAGGGTTTAGTGTTTAGGGTTTAAGGGTTGAGGGTTTAAGGTTGAGGGTTTAGGGTTAAGGGTTTAGGGTTAAGGGATTATGGTTTAGGGTTTCAGGGTTTAAGGGTTTATGGTTTAGGGTTTCAGGTTTTTGGGTTTCAGGTTTAGAGTTTCAGGGTTTCAGGGTTTAGGGTTGAGGGTTGAGTGTTGAGG
>NW_021417797.1:0-803 GCF_001605985.2 Dendrobium catenatum | reverse complement strand
TTGTAGAAGGTGTTGTCTCTATCTTTTGAAAGATCACCTGCATATGCTTTGGAAAACAGATATTTGTATTTTTTAGCACACAAGAATATCTGGATTGATAATTTTAAATATTTATTCGGGAATCTCAGCATGCAGCGCGATGTCGACCCGAATAAATATTTAAAATGCCCCCTATCTCACAGGGACATTTCAGAATTGAATAGATTTGGAATATAAGATTTTAAATATTCATATGCGGCGTGGCACACCAAATCTGTAGACGACATTGTGGGTAAAGAAATTGATCACATGCTCGGATGTGACCTCTCTGAATGGAGCTGCTTCTGCCCACTTGGAAAAGTAATCCGTCGTTGCCAGAATGAAACGGTGTCCCGCTGATGAAGGCGGATCTATTGGCCCGATTATGTCTGTGCCCCAACATTCAAATGGCCAGGATGCTATTGTTGGGTGCAGTGGATTTGGAGGCTGATGTATAACATCACCGTGGATTTGACACTCGTGGCACCTCTTTGCGTGGTCGATACAATCTCTGACCATAGTTGGCCAATAATACCCTATTCTTTTGATTTTAGCGGCCATTTTAGGACCTGACTGATGTGCTCCACAAAGTCTTTCGTGGATTTCTGCTACCACTTTATAAGCTTCCCTGGTCCCTAGGCACCTTAGCCACATTTGATCAAAGGCTCGTCTGTACAACATGTCATTGACAAATGCATATCGCAATGCCCTTTTTTGAATTTGTGCGGCCATAGACTTTTCTGTCGGGGGTTTGTTTTCCTTGAAGTAGTCAATGAATGGTTGTC
>NW_021417796.1:0-213 GCF_001605985.2 Dendrobium catenatum | reverse complement strand
AACTCTCGACAAGACTTGACTTGACAACTCAATTTGATCAACACACAAACCTAGGACTTCCTAACTTGCTCTGATACCAATTGATGCGGGCAAAAGATACAGGGGGCCTATACCCTTCGCCCACAATAGACACGACGGACTTCTAACGACAAAATTGAGGAGGAGAAAAGAGACGAGAACAATAGGGAAGAACAAACTCTTATATTTCAAATA
>NW_021417795.1:0-202 GCF_001605985.2 Dendrobium catenatum | reverse complement strand
GTCTATTATAAGTATCCATGATGCCATTAGTTCCCGACCTCTCAGTTGAAATTTCATCACAGAATCGCCAATTAGTTTCAACTTTATAACAATCTGAAGTTCTTCTAGCAGCTTGGCTATCCTCCAGCAGCTGCAAGTTCAAAACTTTCGATTTCAAGCCTTTGACAAGCTCAAAATGTGCGGAATTGCAATCCTCATATAA
>NW_021417794.1:0-255 GCF_001605985.2 Dendrobium catenatum | reverse complement strand
TGCACACACACACAAGGGAAGGAGAAATATTTTTAAATATTTTAATTTTTTTGTACATTGTACTATACGATCAATATCGTATTGGACGATTTATTATTACAAAAATTAATTAAAATATTTTATTTATCTAGAAATTTTTTTTTGAAATATAATTAATCGTAGTATGAATACCACATCGTACTAGATGATTTGTTATAATTAAAAATCCCATTGTTCATTAAATTAGGCAAAAATTTGAATTTCAAAAGTTGTTCT
>NW_021417793.1:0-261 GCF_001605985.2 Dendrobium catenatum | reverse complement strand
GGCAGCAAACCACACTCTCCTAGTGTAGGTAGCGAACCCTTCAGCTATTCACACTTTCCAAGTATAGGCAGCGAACCCTTCGGCTATTCACACTTTCCAAGTGTAGGCAGCGAACCCTTCGGCTATTCACACTCTCCAAATGTCGGCAGAGAACCGTCATCCTTTACAGATCTTCTCACAAGAATCTAGAAGGAAGAAAGAAAAGAATGAAGTAATCTCAATTTACAAGTAGAGACTCTTACCTTTGAAATCCAAGTGAAG
>NW_021417792.1:0-233 GCF_001605985.2 Dendrobium catenatum | reverse complement strand
TTATAGGATTTGATTGAGAGTTGGATAGAATGGGTAATTTCAAGTGCATCATGTTACATACATAGTTGCATGTATGTATAATTCTGATTATACTGAACTGTGTGGCATGAAAAGTTAAATGGATAATCCAGAATAAAGTGTGCCAAATGAGCAACACAGTGCAGCTCCAGTACCCTCAGAAAGTATGATGCAGTTAGCTACTGTTATAGCACAAGTCATGGGTGACACACAGA
>NW_021417791.1:0-291 GCF_001605985.2 Dendrobium catenatum | reverse complement strand
GGGTCTTAGTGACCTCATACAAAAATGAGGTCAACACATATGAAGGTAACTCTCTTTATTTTGAGTGCCTCTTTGGCCAAATCCTGTAAATCCGTTGAATTGAATGATTTATTAATCCTAAATTTACGGCATGAAGAAGGAAACGAAATGATTTAATTCACCGAAAGATTTAACAAAGACTTAAATCCTATTTCAAAAGGAGATTTAGCTTAAATCCTACTTAATTTCTTTATTTTATTCAAATACCATATAAATTATAATAAAATGCTGCCTAAACCCTTGTTCAAATCT
>NW_021417790.1:0-208 GCF_001605985.2 Dendrobium catenatum | reverse complement strand
AACATAAAAATCACTTAAATGCATGTGAAAATACAATAGTTGACACAAATAAAGCCTAGTTCCTGCGACTGAATCTAGTTGGGCAAGTGGCCTTGTTATGTCCAGCTAAGTGACAAGCTCTGCATAACCTGCTGTTCCCTGCTTGTGCCTCGTCCATCGTATTGCGATAATGATTTGTTCGTGGACGACCAGATCTTCTTCGATAATT
>NW_021417789.1:0-307 GCF_001605985.2 Dendrobium catenatum | reverse complement strand
GTGCACTACTTGTAAGAAAATTTTGGATAAATTACACACCATATACGAAGGTACTAGTGAAATCAAGCAGTCCAAGTTGAATATTTTAATGCATGATTATGAACTTTTTTGCATGAAATCTTATGAGACTATCTTAGATGAGTATACTAGATTTATTCAAACTGTTACATCATTACATGCTTTAGAAAAGGAGTTTTCAAATTTTGAAAAAATCAATAAAATTCTTCGTTGTCTACTTGATAAATTTGATGCAAAAGTTGTAGCTTTTTTTGAATCAAAAAATTTGAATGAATATTCTATTGATAAT
>NW_021417788.1:0-476 GCF_001605985.2 Dendrobium catenatum | reverse complement strand
GGGGGGGGGGGGGTGAATTGGTAATTAAAAAATTTAACCCTCTTTTTAAATTAGGAAACAAAATAAAACTTTAGTGAATTTTTCTAGAAAATATTTTTCAACCAGAGTTTTAAAAGTAAAAAATACAAAAATAAAAAGCAGTAGAAAAATAAAGACACGAGGTTTATAGTGGTTCGGTCAAAACCAGACCTACAACCACTCCCCGGAGGCACCATCCGAGTATTGCACTAATACCACTAGTGACTTTCCTTTTACACCCACAGCAAGGCGGAGAAGAATTTACAAACACTCTTTCAACCACTACCCGGTGTGGTAGAGAACCGTCATCATTTTACACTATCCCCAGTGTTAGCATAGAACCGTCATCATTTTACACTCTTCTGGTGTGGGCAGAGAATCCTTTGTCCTTTCACACTCTCCTAGTGTGGGCAGAGAACCCTTCTATTGCAAACCTATTTTCATGTCTTATGTTTTGA
>NW_021417787.1:0-324 GCF_001605985.2 Dendrobium catenatum | reverse complement strand
TCCTCATCCCCCTTGACCTATTTGACTGGTTTGACCAAGTCCAAGGTTGACTTGGTCAAACCAAGCCACTAATAGGTCATAATAACCTATTAAAGGCCCATTTAATGCCTTAATCAATTCCAAACATTTTGGAATTCAAATCCACGACCTAATAACTGATATTTCCCTCCAAATCATATCATGATCGAATCTAGGCCGTTCAAAATAGAGGAGGAGCCTTAAATAGCCAAAACTTAGGTTTTGGAAAGGATCTTTTTGCCATTGCTCTCTCTCCAGACCTCCACAAGCTCTGAAATTTCTTGTGAGAGTTCCTGGAGTTCCCCA
>NW_021417786.1:0-262 GCF_001605985.2 Dendrobium catenatum | reverse complement strand
TTTCTCATTGGTAATTAATTTGATTTTAAAATTATTTGTAGCAATAAATTTATAAAATGAAATATAATGAATTAAAAAGTAATTATATTTTATCTGACATGTATTCTGTTAATTTTTTTTATTTATTATTAATGTTTAAAATTTATTACTGTGCAATTAAAAGACTTATAACTTAAAAGAAAATCCTACTTAAAAAATAAATAGTTTGTTTATTAACTAATAAATTGAATTTAATACCAAAATAATTCATGAATGATAGAAA
>NW_021417785.1:0-245 GCF_001605985.2 Dendrobium catenatum | reverse complement strand
TCAACCAAGTCGCAGGAACCTATAAGGTCTTAAATCCCAAACTTTTGAAATATCACCAGTACACACTTCACTTGTTGGAACAAATTCCTACTGTTACTCTGTATAGGGTTCCCCGTGGAAGTAACTCCGCAGCGGATGCCTTAGCAAAACTTGTAAATGAATTTGCATGTCCTGAGGAGGATTCCATCCCTATAGAAATTCAGGGTCATAAAGCCCTCTCTCCTATAGATTTGGAACACATCAGT
>NW_021417784.1:0-1384 GCF_001605985.2 Dendrobium catenatum | reverse complement strand
CCACTATCAGACGTCATTGTTCCGTCGGACCATCACTTGAGGCCTTCACCTTCGCCGGACCACCACTTGAGGCCCTCACCTCTACCAGATCACCACCTGAGGCCCAGACTTCACCGGACCACCACTTGAGGCCCTCACCTCCGTCGGGCCACCGCCTGATGTTGTTGCTCCACCACTTGAGGCCCTCACCTCCATCGAACCACCGCTTGACGTTGTTGCACTGCTGGAACACCACTTGAGGCCCTCACCTCCGTCGGACCACCGCCTGACGTCGTTGCTCCGTCGGAACACCATCTAAGGCTCGGACTTTCACCAAGCCATCACTTGAGGCCTTGTGCTCCACCAGGACACCACTTGAGTCCCGACTTCTCCCAGACCACCGCTTGAGGCCATGTGCTCCATGAGAATATCACCTGAGGCCTGGACCTCCGTTGGACCACTACTTGAGGCCTTAAGCTCCACCAGGTCACCACTCGAAGTCTAGAGTTCTCCCAAAATACTGCAACCTCTATCAATAGACAACGGTCTTTCAGACCCTAGTCTCCTGCCGACTATGGTCCTTCAGATCTTCATCGCCGACTATAGCTCTTCCGACCTTCATCACCATACAACGATTTTTCTGACCCCGATCTCCTACCGACTACAATTCTTCCAACCTCTGTCGCCTACTATGGTCCTTCCGACCTACATCACCAGACAATGGTTTTTCTTACCCTGGTCTCCTGCCGACTACGGTCCTTCAGACCTCTGTCGCCTACTATGGCCCTTCCGACCTCCACCAACAGACAACGGTCTTTCTGATCCCGGTCTTTTGTCAACTACAATCTTTTCGGCCCCCAACCTATCGACTATGGTCCTGCCGACCAAACAAACATGTTTATGTAACTCCACCATGTAATGCACTCTATATGATGTATATTTGTGACATCAAGCCGAGGCCTTCTCCTAAGGAGGGGCCTCAATTGTAATCGACAACAAATGCTAGTGGATTCATTTAAATTGGGCCAAGCCCTATAGTTTTTCCCCCTTTTAAGGGTTTCCACATAAAAAACTATGGTGTCTTTTATGAACGCTACACTCTCTCTCTTATCTGATTGTGTTCTGTATCTTCGTACAATGTTAAGACGTTAAACTATATATTTCTCTACCGCTGTGAATATTCTAGGACGCAACAAGCCTAGCTACACCAATCATCGATTATCAAAAAAGTGAATTGTTATTTCTTATATGTATATAAAATTCTATATAAATAAAATGTGAAAGAATACCAATCTTCTATTAAATGTATTCTGAATTTGAAAGCTCATTGATCAAATTGCCTCAAATTCTATTATAGTATACAAAGAAGTCATTGGAAATCTTATTATGTAAAACCAAAAAAAAA
>NW_021417783.1:0-317 GCF_001605985.2 Dendrobium catenatum | reverse complement strand
ATTTTCCAAGACCATAAAGGATCATCCTAGACGATCCTAAATCATCCAGTACGATTAGTTCAAACATGATCTTCTGTATTTGACTAGATCGCACTCTATTGAGTGTGTATGTGCATGGTCACCAAGTAAGCACACTCCCTTGAAGGACTTGAATCAAGAAATCAAAATTACATCAATGAGTATTACAGGCCCATAACAACGTAACATTATTGAACCAAAACTTGTGCTCTAGTTTTTTGTTTGATGTTGCTTGGTTTTCCTGAAATGTTAGTATACATATAAATAAATTTAGAATAAAAAATACTATGAGATATAAA
>NW_021417782.1:0-242 GCF_001605985.2 Dendrobium catenatum | reverse complement strand
ACATACAAGATATAACAAGCAATAAGTGCAAATGTCTGCGGGGTTGTAGGAGACCCGGTCATGCAAAAAATGCAAAATATCACCTATGCACAATAGTAAATTCAAATTCGAACCTGATCTTTCTATGCAGATCAATTGGAGTCGACAAGATTTGAATCATCAAACAAATATACAGTTGCGACGACCGGTATATTTGTCTTAATACATTCATATTAGGTCTTCAAGGCCTATAACAATATGAA
>NW_021417781.1:0-445 GCF_001605985.2 Dendrobium catenatum | reverse complement strand
AAAATCTACTACTTCAAGATTGAAAACAAATTTTATAAGGTTGAGTAACTTGAAAAGGAAGACATTAAATGCTATTTGTAATGAGGCTTACTGGAATGATCCAGCTTTAAGCTGATGCTAGACCATGAATTGATTAGGGTTGGCCATGACCTTATCCCAAAAGAATGGCTTCAGCTTGGTCTTGGCATTGTCAGTATCAGCATTTTCTTTTGAAGAATCATTTTGCATGGGATAAGAATATGCATAAGAACTTGAATTTTCTTGTGGAAGACAGGAAGAGCCTTTTAGCGGCAGTGGCGGCCCTCCTTTGGGAGGGGGAGGAGCAAGCTTTGGTTTAGGGCGTGGAGGCGGTGGGCAGGAGGAGGCGCAAAAGTTCTTCAAGGAGGTGGCTTGAGAGGTGGTGGAGGTGGCACTCCTGTCGGAGAAGGATTGAGAGGTGCATTTG
>NW_021417780.1:0-347 GCF_001605985.2 Dendrobium catenatum | reverse complement strand
TTGTATGCATTAAATAGTTGATTTTCCTAGGATTTGGATATCTTGAATTTGGTTGAAATTTGAGATCTCTTAGATTTCGGTTTTCTTTGGGCTCTAGCGGCATCTAGAGATTTGGGAGAGATCTATCCTCCTCTTTAATTGAGGATCAAGTGTATCTTGCTATTTTCCGTGTTCCTTTCATCAAATAATACAAATTATCTACTGTTTTTTGATTTTTGTGCGGATTTTCATGAAGATTCTCGCTGTTTTGAGAAGATTGATAGGAAATACCCGCGATCTACAAGTGTTTCCTATCAATGTTTTCGTATGATAAATTTGATAGTTGCATGTTATGCTTAAGGTCATCC
>NW_021417779.1:0-384 GCF_001605985.2 Dendrobium catenatum | reverse complement strand
AGATTGATTTGAGATCCGGATACTATCAGGTGAAGGTAAAGGAAACTGATGTAGTGAAGACAGCTTTCAGTACTCGGTACGGGCACTACGAGTTCTTGGTTATGTCTTTTGGGGTAACCAATGCGCCTACGATTTTTATGAATCTGATGAACCGAGTATTTGGATCAGTTCGTAATCATCTTCATTGACGATATTCTGGTATATTCTGCTTCTGAAGATGATCATGCCAGACATTTGAGGATTGTATTGGAGTCTCTAAGGCGGCATCAGCTGTATGCCAAGTTCTCCAAGTGTGAATTCTGGCTGAAGAGTATTTCATTTCCGGGGCATGTGATTAGTGGATAAGCTATTTCTGTTGATCCCCAGAAGATTCAGGCAGTTGCT
>NW_021417778.1:0-251 GCF_001605985.2 Dendrobium catenatum | reverse complement strand
TCCAAATCACCTAACTATGCTCAACTAAAAGTCTTTGTCTATCTCTACTTTCCTTGGCTCAAGTCACTCGCCCCCAAAAACTAAAACGCCTGCTCCGCTACATTAAGGGATCACTTGCCTTCAGCCTTCCCATTACCCTTGGAGATCTCACACTCCACACCTATTTCGATGACGACTGGGCCTCCCACCCAATTGACCGCAAATTTACCTCAGTACATTGCTCCTACGTTGGCAACACACTCATATCCTGG
>NW_021417777.1:0-14257 GCF_001605985.2 Dendrobium catenatum | reverse complement strand
TTCGTATTTCCGAGACGCTCAGTTTGACTATATGCTCGCTGAAATCGGAGTTCACGTGCTCCTGAATTTAATTTTTGAAGTTTCCAACTAGCTTTTGCCTCGAGATTCGTGCTGATCAATATAATTTTTTGACGATGTATCAGTTGCCCCCCTATTTTCGAACGTCTAAGCTCCAGGAGTCCGAAAATACATGTCACAACATTTTAAATTGATCGGATAAAAAATATGTCGGAAAATTTTGATCCAAAACAATTTAAAATTGCATAAATAAGAAACTGAGTTGATGTTCCCTTATTATCCATCTGTAACTTTTCTTGCATATGAGGCTCACAAATACTTGCCATTAGAACATAACTGATGAGAGAATTATACCCTCGTTGAAGGATATGAGGCATAGTTAAGCTCCTCTTTTATTTATCAATGAATTAGTAGTACTGCTACTATTCAATAATTCTATTTCATAACCAACATGTGGCTTGTGGAATTAGGGGATGAAAGGGCGCGCCCTCTCACTGGGCGTAGTATTGAGAGCAGTTACACACACACACACACACACCACACACAACATATAAAATAATATATATATATTTATATATATATATATATATATTATATATATAATATATATATTATATTTATAATATATATATATATTAAACTGTGGCCCACATAAATTTTTTTTATATTTTTTTATTTTTTTGCTTTGGCGCAGCCCTCCTCTTCATAAACTTTTTATCCTTCTCATTTTTTTAAAAGAATATTCTTGACATCTTTTTGGAATATTCTTATTCTTAGGGAATATTCCTCCCTCCTCTCCTCTTTCTCCTATAAATAGCCCCCTAAGGCAAGGAGAAAATTGCTCATTCTCTTCTCCCTCTATTCTTACAATTGAGGCTTTTCCTTGGTCCTCCTAAGGCCCTCTCCTTTGCAGAAAGTCTGGAGATCCACTTTCCCTCTATTCTTAAATTGAGGCTTTCCCTTGGTCTTCCAAGGCCCCTCTCTTTGCAAGGAAGTCCGGAAATTTTTCTTCTCCCTTTATTCTTATAATTGAGGCTTTCCCTTGATCCTCCAAGGCCCGTCTCTTTGCAAGGAAGTCCGGAGACCCCATTCTCCCTCTATTCTTACAATTGAGGCTTTCCCTGGTCTTCCAAGGCCCTCTCTTTGCAAGAAAGTCCGGAGACCCTCATTCTCCCTCTATTCTTACTATTGAGGCCTTCCCTCGGTTTTCCGAGGCCCCTCTCTTGGCAAGGAAGTCCGGAGATTTCTCCTACTTTTCTTCTCCCACTGTCCTTACTATTGAGGTCTTCCCTCGGTTTTCCGAGGCCTCTCTCTTAGAAAGGAAGTCCGGAGATTTCCCCTTCTTCTCGTCTCCCTCTGTCCTTACTATTGAGGCTTTCCCTCGGTTTTTCGAGGCCCTTCTCTTGGCAAGGAAGTCCAGAGATTCCCCCTTCTTCCTCTGTCATTCTAATTGAGGCTTTCCCTTGGTCTTCCAAGGCCCCTCTCTTTGCAAGGAAGTCCGGAGATTCTCTCTTCTCCCTCTGTCTACTTCGAGAGATCATGTGGAGTTTTGATGTTTGGTGGTTAGTGATGGAGTTCGGATGGACCATTGTAAGGAGGAAGGTTGAAATAACGGGCATACATCCAGTGTCGGGGAGAAGTAGGATGACAGGTAAGAATTCAACGTCGGGTAGACATACAGCGTCGGGCAGAAGACCAACGAAAGTCTATTAACTGGTAGAAGTCCGACATCCGGTAGAAGTATGAAGTCGGGTAGACGTGCAGCGTCAGGTACAAGACCGACGAAGGTCAATCGATGGGCAGAAATCCGACGACAGTTAGTAGTTCTGACGGCAGGTAGAAGTCCGTAGTCGGGTAGAGGTGCAGCGTCGGGTAGAAGAGCGACGAAGGTTTGTTGACGAACAGAAGTCCGACGACGAGTAGAAGTCTGCTAACGAGCAGAATTCTGACTTTGAGTAGAAGTCCGCTGACGAGCAGAAGTCCGACGTCGGGTAGAAGTTCGCTGACGAGCAGAAGTCCTGCGTCAAGGAGAAGTCCGCTGAGGAGCAAAAGTCCGACGTCGGGTAGAAGAGCAACGAAGGTTTATCGACGAGCAGAAGTCCGACGACGAGTAGAAGTCTGCTAACGAGCAGAAGTCTGACGTCGGGTAGAAGTTCGCTGACGAGCAGAAGTCCGCTGAGGAGCAAAAGTCTAACGTCGGGTAGAAGTACTGTCGAAAGTCCTGCAAGGTAAAAGTTCAGCGTCAGGAGAAAATTCAAAATCGGGTAGAATTTTAACATTGTGGAGAAGTCATATGGAAGTCCATTGATGACATTCTGGTGACGTTAACCAAGGATGTAAGACCTATCCGAGGTTGTATGTCAGAGCCTTTACTCGACGATGTTAACCTGTGTGGAAGAGGTCGGGAGAATCCACCAAGGATGTAAGACCTTTCCGAGGTTGTATGCCGGAGCCCTGCTCGACGACATTAACCTGTGTGGAAGAGGTTGGGAGAATCCACCAAGGATGTGAGACCTTTCCAAGGTTGTATGTCGGAGCCTTGGTCGACGATGTTAACCTATGTGGAAGAGGTCGGATCAAAAACCCCTGGGATTAATCATCTAGTGACTGAGCTACAATAACGATTATGTATTTATTCAAATCAAGGATATTAAAGTTCACAGCTTGTTCGAATTTATCAATACAATTTTACTCGAAGAAGATAAAGAAAACAAAATCTTATGTCATTAAATAAAAGCATAGCTCCCTAAGATAGCTTAGGGAGGGGGAAGCTAAAAATACCACAAACAACATTCAAAATTAAAGACAAACAGTACTGAAGTCACACAATACTGTAGACATACGATACTTAAAACAAGTAGCACTATTGTGCTCTACACAATTCAAACTCGGCAAGGCGTGGATAAGCCCCCAGCGATGGTTCCGATTTCCCCCACTATTTGGCGATTATTTATCGACTTCCTTTGTTGTTGATTCTGCCCCCCAGTCGGACCAACTTCATCTCGAGATGGGGTATTCTTGATGAATTTTCGGAGATATCCTTGCCGGATCAGTCTCTCAACTTCTTCCTTGAGCTGCGAACATGCTTCAGTAGTGTGCCCACGGCTACGGTGGAAGTGGCAATATTGCTCTTGGTTTCCGACGTTGGGTTTCAAAGGGTGTGGCCATTTTACATTCTCCTGATCCCGGATGGCCATTAATACATTTACTTGGGATGTATTGAGTGGTGTGTACTCCTTTTCTTGACGAGGTTCTTGTTACGAGTGTGAGGGTTGAGGAGGAAAATTGTAGTTTCCTTGTGAGGGGGGATTCTCCGTCCCTGGGGGATTTTTACCTTCCCGGTCGTCTGCTCAAATTGCCTTCTATGAGCATTGATGGCATCATCGGCGGAGATTTGAGCCTCTACTCGATGGATTAGATCAGCATATGAATGGACCGTATCTCACATGAGTCCTGAGTAGAAGGGGCCTGGGCGGAGTCCTCCAAGAAATACACCTCTAAGCAATTCGGGATCTACCCCTGGAATTTGTCGGGCTTCTGTGGAAAATCTTTGAAAGTATTCTTTAAGAGATTCACCCTCGTTCTGACGTATCCCTGAAAGATGGGAAGAATCTTTAATCATCCTTCGGTTGGCGATAAATTGTTCGACGAACAATTTGGCCAATTTAACGAATATTGATATAGACCGAGCGGGCAGTGAGTAGAACCACATTCGGGCTTGCCCTTTAAGGGTGGCAGGAAAAACTTGGCAGAGTAGAACATCTGGGGCCCGCTGGATATGCATAATGGTGTGGTAGTGATCGATATGTTCATAGGGGTCTGAAGTCCCATCATAAGAATCAATATTCGGGAGTTTAAATCTTGCAGGAATGGGGTATTGGATGACAGCTTCGGTGAAAGGTAATGATTCTTGAATGTCCCGTTGGCGAAGGGACTGTCTTACACCCCCTGTTGGGAACTCCTCTCGGACTAGCCTCCGCAACTCATGCCGTAGAGTATTGCGAGGGAGTTTAGTGACGTGCTGTTGGTCCAAGTCCTCGAGAACGTCAAAAGGAATATGATGCTGGTGGCCCGTGCGTGAAGGATGGGTAGAGCTTGCTGTGTCAGCAAGCTCATTCTCTGGACGTGTTGGAGGGTGCATTCTTGGCGGAGGAAGGGGGACCTCAACATGAGGAACATCTTCAAATCCCGGCTGGTCTCGAGGGAGGAGAATATCTTCCTTAGGTACTAGTGCTGGTCCTCGAGTCTACCTTAAGAGTTGAAGGATCTCATTCTGAGATTCCTCCATCTTTCTGATACGCTCTTCTAGGGATGGTCCTGAAGTTCCTTCTCCGACAAGGTTTCATCTACCGGAGTGAAAAGAGGCAGATGCCTGTCGTCCCTGATTCAGGGACTGATTCCTGGATTGGTGTGAATTGGAGTGGGAGGCTCCCATGATGCGATGACTACGCCTGTTGGCCATTGACAGAGTACTTAGTATAGTGGGATTGACTTTTCTCATAGACGGCGCCAACTGTTGCTGGCTAGAAAATACACGACGATAGAGATTTAATTCTACGTCTTAGCATTATACGGATAACTAGCTCACACAGAGAAAGCAAGATTTTTTACGTGGAAAACCCTTAGAAAGGGAAAAAACCACGGGGCCTAGCCCAGTTGAAATGAATCCACTAGACTTTGAGTCAGTTACAAAGGACCGAAATCACCTCCAAGGGTGTTCAAATTACAACTAGTCACTGTTTGAAAGGAGTCAGGTTTTAGACCCAGTGTCATTTGGAAGATCGGGAGTTGATAGTCTGGCCTTAAGTAGGACGTCGGGTCTGAACGTGGGGCCTTAAGCAGGATGTCGAGTCTTCAGCAGGACGTAGGGACTGAACGTCGAGCCTTAAGCAGGACATTGAGTCTGAACGTCGGGCCTTAAGCAGGATGTCGGGTCTTCAGTAGGATGTAGGGACTGAACGTCGGGTCTTAAGCAGGACGTCGAGTCTGAACGTTGGACCTTAAGGCAGTGGTGCAATGAAACTTCGGCGAGGCTTCGGTGGTGGTCCGGCGAGGTTCCTGCGGTGGTCCGGCGAGGTTCCTGCGGTTGTCCGGCGAGACTTCTATGGTGGTCCGGCGGTGGTCCGACGGCCGTCGAGGAGGAGCTTCCTCCTCTTCTTCCTTCTCTTCTCTTCTTCTCTCTCTTGCTTGGATCCCCCTTTGTGAAGAATGAGGGCTCTATTTATAGATTTTCTGGAGTGTCATGGCCCGCAAATAGGTGTGAGATCAGGGGCGAATAAGGAGTGGTCGAATGGACGGCCGATATCGAATCCTTTGATCATGCACTGTTCGTTGGATATTTGGAGGCCTTTGTGATGTCTGAATTCAGTGATATTGGGCTCGTTGGATTCTTCTCGTCGAGCCGTTCGATTCGAGTATAAGCTCGTTAAAATCGGAGTCCGTTTGGTAACTCAAATTGTGGTTTGAACCTTCCAACAGCGCTTCGGGTCCATGATTTGGACCCATTTGGGCTCGGATTGGGTCGAACTTGGTGTCGTTGGGTTCGTATTTCCGAGACGCTCAGTTTGACTATATGCTCACTGAAATCGGAGTTCACGTCCTCCTGAATTTAATTTTAGAAGTTTCTAACTTTGTTTTTCATCGAGATTCGTGCCCGATAAAGATAATTTTTGCATGACGTATATATATATCTTTTGGAGATGACATGGGGTGGATTGATTTCATATATGCATGTCTCAATTTAAAAGAAATATATGTCAACATAAGAATGCAAGTACCTTTGTGATTGTTATGTTAGTATATGCATGTATTTCTTGGAGATTGACGGTTACAGAAACTCATGTATACCTTTTCTTTTCTTACAAATGAGTATTTGTTGCAAGGAAAAAAGATGCATACATATTTAATAGAAGTTGATTCACTACTAATAAATTAGGCTTTCGCAGCACTTTTTCTAACCTATAGCAGCAGTTTAAATACCTGCGAAATTATTCACAGCAGTTTAAGATCTGCTGCACATTTGTGTTAGCTGGAAAGGCTTTAGCAGCGGTTTTAAAACCGCTGCTGTAGGGGAGCTTTAGCAGCGCTTTTAATTAAATTAGTATATCATCATTAGTTTTTAATATAATTGTAACAATGATAAGGAAATACAATAGAGTCAGCTACAACTTATACCAAATCTTATCAATATATTATAATCATCAAGCATTGAAGCTTATTAAATGTTCCAAACCATAATTCCTTCTTCCTTGGACTCCTTCAGGGTGACTTGTAACCTGGCTGAAATGGAGTATTTTGTCTCAGATGGTGTAATGATATGATTTCGAGTGTCTTCTGGTCAAACTCAGACAATTCATGGAACCTTAAACAAATGCAATAAAAACAAAAATCCATAAAACTGGATGTTGAGTCAAGCCGCATCAAGAAAGAATTGAAAGGAACATAGACAAAAGAAACTAAGCCATATCCTATAAATTTAGAGAGGTTTCACTAGCTCACTAAAATAAAATCCCATTTGAATGATAGTTATATCTCAATTCCCTGTTGATGTGTGTATCTTTCTTGATATACACAGCTGGTTTCATAGCAAACCCAGCTTCTAGTCCAGCCGCTTCTAGAAGATATTTACTTGTGAGTCTGTATTGAACAGTGAATAGTATAATAAAGATGAAATGGAAATAGATAAATAGCCGACCTTGAAAAGAACTCGATTAATTGTCATTCTCCTAAATGTGCCGCAGCAAAATCCTCAATTCTCTGTTTTAATGTTTACAAAACATGTAGATTTCGTAGTTATTGTTGGAGATTTTCTTTCCAGGTGATGTTGTTCAAGGATTATGTTCTAATAATATTGTTTAAAAAAAAATGCACGAGAAAAGGCGCCAATAGAGAATCATTTTTTGTCAATCAATCCCAATACCTTCAACTCATCATGCAACAAGATGAAAATCTTCTTCATTTCTTTATGTCTCTACAGCACAAACAGTAGGAAGAACATCAAATAAAGGAAGCAAACAATAAAAAAACAGAAAAATCATTGTAGAATAATTGTTTAGCAAATTAAGATAATTTTTTGCTTAAAGAACTTTAAAAATTAAACCACCAAGACATGAAAACATGATTTTAGTCGAACTCCATCCATATTGACTGATATGGGCAGATTTCGGTCTGTGTAAGCTGATGGCCATGGATACGCATGTAGACTCTAGTTGCATGCCAGCTCAGCCATCTTCAGGTGAATTTGAACCTAGATTTTGGAGGTTTTGAATAACTCTAACCAACAGTACAACGATCTCTTTTATTCATAAATAATCTGTCCATTTTATTAAAATTACCATCCAAACATTGGCAGATCCAGAAATTTTTCTTTGTAGCGCATATTAAATATTTTTATGATAATTCTATTTATGCAAACAAAAATATTTCATATCTTAAAATTTAAGAGGGTAAAATCATGCCCCCTTAAATCCACCTATTGCATCCAAATCTAGTTAGCTTCATTATAATATTTAAATAAAAAATAAATCTATATGTTATAAATTTCATTATTAAATAATATTAAATATATAAACAAATAACAAAATATAGAAGTAAAACTGTAAGGAAAAGAAAAATGATATCGAAACTTCCACAAATATCAAAACTAGAATGAGGCACATTAAATTTTCTTGCATCTATTTTTATTGATAGGAAAAACGCCAACTACAAGGTTATTTGATTTCTAAATTATTACTAGATTTACAATAAATTTATTGTAATTGGAAAAGAAAAACAAGCTGACATGGATAGAGATCAATTGTGTACCTCAAAGCTGAGAACCATTCATTATGTTCAAGAAAACTAGGTTTAAGATACTTGAAATCTAGCAAAAAGAAAATAAGTCTTGATGCATATGAGAACATTTTTTATGATTTATATAACTATGACAATGCGAAAAAATGACAGTTATAACCAAGACTAATAAGTTGACATTCAGGATGTTCTACAAGTATAATGCCAGTAAAAAAAAACTTACATCGAAAAATCCTTAAAGAGTGGCCTCCAAGACATAGCACATATTTTTCATATTTCATGTAAGGGGCGTTCTCTTCATCACAATCTATAAAATTTTTTAGGCCACTAGTATCAAGAAGACAATAGTTTAAATCCAAATGAGGCACACAAAGAAAGCCAATGCATAACAATCACATCACTGCTTCTTCATTGGCTTCAATGTCAAAACGTCACTCTTGACCAGCAATTATAACCTTAGGGATTTTAGAATGGCTTTCACATACTCTGGTAGCTTCAGATTATGAATTAGGAGCTTTACCTGATGGACTCAGTAGGAGCAGATCCTCTCTTAACTAGAAAAAGGCAGCAAGTTTTAACATTAAAGGGTAACACCAAGACAAATAATGATGAAAATATATTGTCTATAAAAAGTAGCATGGTTAAGAGCATTTCTCTTTTCAAACCAAATTCTAACAAATAGTTTAACGAGGGACAAAACTCACCAGTTGTCTAATTTCTGGAAGAGCCTAAGATGACATACATTTGAGAATAAAATGAGAATATACTACAAACAGAAATTCAAAGCATTAAATTCATAAATAACTCAATTTATGTTGATTAGAAATACATAAACTTGCTGTTGATGGCTACATACATAAAGAGGTTGATTTAAAATATCAACTTGTTAAAGAAGAGCACATTCTTATTATAACCCAAGTTGCATTGTTAAAATCCACTACATAGAACATATATCTAGCATTCTAACCTGTCTTGAAGAACAGAACTTTAAAAACATTAACATAATAAGTTGCTAGAGAAGTTCCAGGAAATCCTCGAAACATCAATTATTGCAAAAGGTTAAAATTGACTAGGCCATGCATGCGAAAATGCCAGTTGTTTCATAACAATACGCAAAAGAAACATTATTGCTATAGTAGGGAAAACAATAATTCTTATTATTGCCCAGGAATACGCAGCAAGTCTTCATGAATCAAAATATTTTTGCTTGACAAATGTGCGACAAAATCCATAACTTTCAACCAAGAACTTAAAACAAAATTATAATTGTATATATTCAACAACTTTGAACTAAATAGTCTGCACTTCTCTTAATGAACAAAATCCTTTAATATTTCAAAACATTGGCCATACATAATGAAAATATTATACCCATTTATACTATGCATTCCATTCTTCTACACTTTGGATGTCAATTAGACAAAAATTAATCATTATCTCCCTGTTATTAATATAGAAGTCATTAGTAAAAATAAAGGTGATAAATACATTAATAAATGAAAATATCTAATTTTATAATTTTACATACCATAGTTGAGCTTCCTGGTGGTGGATGTTGTCCCTGATAATTTTTCATGAATTGTCTGACCTCACTTTGTAGTGTTTGCACCACCTACTCAAGTCTTACAACTCGATCAAATACAGTATTGTCTCCACTACTGCTGCCTTGAGTCGTGGTGCTATGAGGAAAATATCAGCTTGGAGTGTCACCCCAAAGTGTACGTACCCTCCCTGGGTGTTCTGGCCTCATGATTATGTACATATATAATTTTTTTTAGTAGTGATTATTGATGGGTGGCATGTAAATTTTCATAACTTGATATTATATATATATAAATGATCCTTATTCTATACATTTTTTTAGACCCCGCATGTTAATTGCTTGATGAAATGTCTTAGTAGGATAATGTGGTGCGTATGTGCGAGCTTTCTGTGGGATCTTGTTCTCCAAAAGATATGTTGATGAGTCTATCTTCTATGCAAAAATTCCTACAGTTTTTATGGAGCTTGTCTTACCTATTTTGTGAAGAATAAATGCAGATTTTTGGGGGTTTTTCTCACTGATTTTATACAAAAATCCCTATAGCATTTAGGCAGATCCTTCATTGCTTCTTGGCAGAAAGTCTTGCATCTTTTATATGGTTTTTCTCGCTGATCTTGTGGGGGATTAGATGTAGATTTTCACTTGTTTTATGCTCCAAACTGCTTTGGAGATGAATTAGATGCACATTTTCACTTGTTTTATGCTCCAAACTATTTTGAAGATGAATTAGATGTAGATTTTCACTTGTTTCATGCTCCAAACTATTTTGGGGATGAATTAGATGAAGACTTTCTATATTCTCATTGGTTAAGGGACATGCAATATTCTTTATTTTGGCACAAAAGCATGTTTATAAATTTAAGTTAAAGCTTCTTTTGAACTTTTGATGGCATATAGTGTGGAATTTGGATTGATTTCGTATATGTGTGTCTCAATTTAAAAGAAATATATGTCAACATAAGAATGCAAGTGCCTTTTGTGATTGTTATGTTAGTATATGTGTGTATTTGTTGGAGCTTGGCGGTTAGAGAAACTCATGTATACCTTTTCTTTTCTTACAAATGAGTATTTGTTGCAAGGAAAAAAAATGCATACATATTTAATAGAAGTTGATTATTTATGGGTGGCATGTACATTTTCATGACTTGATATTTTATATATAAATGATCCTCATATCAATTTGTTCTATGCGTTTTTATAGCCCCGCATGTTAATTGCTTGATGAAATATCTTAGTAGGATAATGTGGTGCATATGTGCGAGCTTTATGTGGGATCTTGTTCTCTAAAAGATATGTTGATGAGTCCATCTTCTATGCAAAAAATCCTACAATTTTTATGGAGCTTTTCTCACCAATTTTGTGAAGAATAAATGCAGATTTTTGGGGGTTTTTCTCACTGATTTTATACAAAAACCCCTATAGCATTTAGGTAGATCCTCCATTGCTTCTTGGCAGAAAGTCCTGCGTCTTTTATATGGATTTTCTTGCTGATCTTGTGGGGGATTAGATGCAGATTTTTACTTGTTTTATGCTCCAAACTGCTTTGGAGATGAATTAGATGCATATTTTCACTTATTTTATGCTCCAAACTGTTTTGAAGATAAATTAGATGTAGATTTTCACTTGTTTCATGCTCCAAACTAGTTTAGGGATGAATTAGATGTAGACTTTCTATATTCTCATTGGTTAAGGGACTTGCAATATTTTTTATTTTGGCACAAAAGCATGTTTATAAATTTAAGTTAAAGCTTCTTTTGAATTTTTGATGGCATATAGTGTGGAATTTGGATACTCTTTGGAAAGTAATCATGTGTCTTATAGATTCAAAGCAATTCATATTGCTGGAAGCATGCTTAGCTATAAAGATTCATGGATTATGAAATATCTCTATTCTTTCTTCTCTACTTGATTTAGTTTTGCATGAAAAATGATATTAGAAGTTGGGTTTGAAATTTCTCATATACCTTTTGTTTCAAATATGTACTTATCATAGAATCGATTTAACATTGTGTTGAATAGTTAAAAGTATTTTCTTGGACTGTGGAAAAGGCCATTTGCATCAAACTTTCTTTCTTATAATTGCAACTTAGTTGTGATTCAATATCAAATGAGTTATCTGCTTGTTACTTGGTTTGGAGAAGTATAGTTTCGGTTTTGATTCTCAAAATGTATGTGGTTTCATTGTTATGGCTTTAGTGGGAGCATGAAAGGTGACTGGGAATATTTTTCGTGTTGTGTTTGGAAAAGATGTTGAGATGATTCTTTTGTATTTGCATGAAGGAGTTAGTAGTTGCTAGAGATATTTTGTGTATATGAGAATAAGAGAAACACGTGTGTGTGTGTGTGTTGGGAGATAAAGTATGTTGAAAAGTAGAATTTGTTAGATGATTGTTGGGAAGTGAAATTTTGGCAAGTAAACATTAACTCTCTTTTTCTCCCTACCATTCTCTCTTCTCCTTATACTGTTTCTCTCCTTCTTCTACTTCTTTCCTACTTTGTGCTCTGAGATGCAATATGATAAAATGCTTACAAAATTGGAAGATTCAAAAGGGAAATAGCTGAACCGGTGTCCAAGCCCGAAAAATGGTACGTTGGTATTTTAATCGCATCTTTATTTCAATTATTCGCATAATTAATATTAACTTGTTCTAATACAACCTTTGTTTTCTTTACTGTGTTTAACGAGGTACTTTTGGGAGAGAAAAAGTAAGGAGTAATTGGAACACCAGATGAAGGAGCTTGGACAAACGGATTCGAGCATCAGTCGCCCCCGTTCATTCCTGTGGGGGTGCTACGGGCATAACCATCGAGTCATAGCCCCCGGTGCTCTAAGTTTTCTTAAAACTTAAAAAGCCTTTAGGGAGCCTTTTAGTGTGTGCCCCCTTTAGGGCCTTTTAGTGTGTGCCCCCTTTAGGGCCTCGTAGTAACTTCAATTTTATTAAGATCCTTTTATTTCATTTAGATCCCTAAACCCATTTACACATGCGTATGTCCAAAGCGTTAGAAATAAACTTATTTTCATCCCTTACAATCTTAGTGACATTTAAGGACAAAAATTAAGGATTGAGTCTTAGAAAATTTGGACTTAGGATGCATGCTTCTTTTAGGATAGAAATATAAAACATAAAAAATTTAGTGACACGTTATCCTAAGATTAGTGTGACGTTATTTCTTTATAACTAATCAATAAAATAAATAACAATCCAAGACAAAATGTATAGAAAACACCTAACTTTTAGTCAAACCATAATTAACATACATAATCATTAAAAGGTAAAACTTGAACATAAACCCGAACTAAAGCTAATTAATCTATTAACCACCCTTTAATGAAACTAAATTTAAAAGTCATGAGCTAACTCAAAATAACAAACATAAACTAAAACATATTAAATAAAAAAGGCTTCTAAGGTCAAGCTCTAATTCATTAAACCCTCTCATAATTAATTACACACCTAATTTAAAACACCTCTAATATTGAATGCAAATAAATTAGAACTTAATTAATGAAGTGATCAAAATAAGGAATTTATTAAAAACTCAATCATAATAAAAAAATTGCAGAATATAATACTTCACCTAATACTTAATCAAATCATTAACTAATCTTTTAAAATAAATCAAATAACTCCCTTAATACATAACAAGCACTCCAAAGATGAAGTTTTTAAGATGGACCACTTCGGGATATGGGGCTTTGTGTTCTAAGGAGGCCTGGTCCTCGAGCTTGATGGCACGACGCCACAAATGATCTCAATGGAGTGTCAAAACTTTAAAATCAATTGATTGCAAATGATTTAACCAAATAAAATTCTTAATTTAACTATATCAACTTGATTTTTAAGATGGACTACTTCGAGCTACGGGGCTAAATATCCTAAGGAGGCCTGGAGCTCGAGCCTGATGACACAATGCCATGAACCAGTTGATAACAAATCTAATTAAACTAACCTCCTAACGTAATAATAAGTCATTTAACCAACCTTCATTTTAATTTCCAACAAACTAAATTAACTTAACAATATTGATTACTACTAGGTAACCCATGCATACAAGGCTATTAAGTTAGCCCCAAGTAGGGTGAAATAAACCTCACGACCTCGGTGAGCAATAAATGTAGTAATCAACTAAACACTAAAAATAAATTCTTAAAATCAATCTTAAGACATTAATATTTAAACTTGAATTAAAATCGCTCTTTGACCTTTAACAAATCAAATCACAAATAACTTGAATAAATTATCCAACATAGAACATACCTAAAATCACACAACCTACTACACACTTAGATTTTTTTATTTTTTTGTTAGGACACGACTTTTAGTTCTAGGTTAAGCCGATATTGTCTTCCTTTCTGTCATTTGTGATGTGGCGATTTGCATGTGAAACATATGCTAGTTATTTTGTTACTTGTGTTACTTTTCTTTGATGATTTCTGTGATTATTAATTTCTTTCTGTGATGCGATGAGCGATCGATTATTCATAGGTTAGGAATAATTTTGATACTTACAATGTTTTTTTGCAGGGGGCCATGCTCATACAGGGCTAAAAAGGGGGCTAAAAATAAATAAATAATAATATAATTGCTACAGGTGCTACAGGTACTTTAGCTACTTAGCCCTCAAATAAATAAGAGCATGGCTGGTTTGAGCATTTTTACTTTCATATATAATTGCTTGGGATGTTTGATTATAATTACTTAGGATAACCTTGCAAGAGAGTATAGATTTTTCTTTTTATAATTCTGATGTAATTTATTAAAAGTATAGAATTGTGAAAGTCTGTAAAATGAGACATTTTAAAAAGACTAGTGTAAATGCATGTGCACATGATGCACGTGAATAAAATTTAAAAATATATACATACATATATATAATAAAATAAAATAAAAATTTATGATATAC
>NW_021417776.1:0-205 GCF_001605985.2 Dendrobium catenatum | reverse complement strand
GAGAAGGTTTCCTTTGCACCGAGCGGCTCCCGGTCCCTTCCGATCAAAATGTCGCAACTTCTGATCCGACCGGTAGGGGCGGCGTCAAACAGAAAAGAGAGAGGGAGAATCGGGAGAGAGAGCTGGAGCGGGATCTTTCGGGAAATTGGAGCGGGGGAGAGGATCGCGAGAGGAGGCCGAAGGCCTCTTCCTCGCTGGCTTTTAA
>NW_021417775.1:0-297 GCF_001605985.2 Dendrobium catenatum | reverse complement strand
ATAAATTAACACCCCTAGTGGGATTGAAGACCATGGCCATGGTGTTTTTTGTCACCGACCATACACAACTTTCATGACGTGGTGAGAAGGTCTAGACTCCCAGATAAATTACCCATAAATTACCCCTATGTTAGGGAGATGCCAAAATTTTTGCTAAACAAAAATCTAAACAAAATAATTTCGGGAAGAATTATTGAACTTGAACTAAATTTTAAATTAAAAAAAAAACTATGATCAATTCAAGTATTAAATGATTAAAAAAAGAAGCATCTCTCTCTCTCTCTCTCTCTCTCTCTC
>NW_021417774.1:0-238 GCF_001605985.2 Dendrobium catenatum | reverse complement strand
CTGAAACAAAGACCAGCTATCCTGTAGCACTGGCCAAAGTGTCTTCGTCCACAAGTCTGGCACACAGGTGCCGTACTAACTGATCCAGAACTCATCGTACTGGTAGCAGTACCAGACGACCCTCCGCTCCTCCTGGAGTCTCCAGATCCAGAACCAGAAACAAATCTCCTCTTCCCAGAGGAACCGCTGCCAGAAGCATCGCCTCCAAATCTCTTCCTACTCGCAGTCCACCGCTGCT
>NW_021417773.1:0-336 GCF_001605985.2 Dendrobium catenatum | reverse complement strand
CAAAGTCTCCGGTGCCACAACCAAGAATCATCAATCATAATTATTAAGCAAAAAAAAAGTAGCACATTTAATGTTATCTAAATCAAGCATGTAGACGTTGTTGATCATCTTTCCCTGCAAAATAGTATTGTTACTTAAACTTACAATGCATGAATTTACAAAGAATTGCACGATGAAGCCTTTGTCAAAGAATTGACTGATGCTGAACAAGTTGTGCTTCAATCCATCTACAAGCAAAACATTTTCAATCATAAGGTTCTTGGAATTACCAATTATACCTGCGCCTACCATCTTCTTGATGGTGTTGTCTCCAAGAGTAACCTTACCTCCAGTCCT
>NW_021417772.1:0-245 GCF_001605985.2 Dendrobium catenatum | reverse complement strand
CGACGACGACGCGAGATGATAGGCCTACGCAAGACAAGGACTAACTCACCGACCTGAAAAGCACGGGGTCGGACGAGGCGGTCATGGGCCTGGGCCATCCGGGCCTGGTACAACTTAAGGTTCTGATGAGCTTGCAAACGGAGCTCTTCTAAACCATCAAGTTCTTCCAACCGTAGTCGGGCATTATCCTCGCGAGACAAGTTGTGGTTAACTGCTACACGCAACGAAGGGAGCTCGACCTCTAG
>NW_021417771.1:0-210 GCF_001605985.2 Dendrobium catenatum | reverse complement strand
GTTGAAGCCACATGAGAAGAATTACCCGACACATGATCTGGAGTTAGCTGCAGTTATTTTTGCTTTGAAGCTTTGGCGTCATTACCTGTATGACGTCAGATGTGAAATTTTTACTGATCATAAGAGCCTAAAGTATATTTTCACTCAGAAGGATCTGAATTTGAGGCAGAGAATGTCAGGAAAGTTGCTATTTGCATGTTTTACATTCTT
>NW_021417770.1:0-478 GCF_001605985.2 Dendrobium catenatum | reverse complement strand
TCCTGAGATGAGCTAGGACATTGTAATCGACCTTGGGCATTCCACTTTCAACTGGACGAACAGGTTGAGGTGGAAGAGAAGATTCTGGTTCGTCAACAGCTTGCTTCCCTTTATCTTCAGAAGAAGTTTGAGGTGGTAGCACCTTGCCACTACGAAGTTTGATTTGCACTATCTCTTCAGAGGAAGTGACAGGCGGGTTATCTACTTCGACCTCAGCTAACTCTGATTTCATTTCTATGAAATCTTCAGAATCCGACATCTCTGCTTCAATACAGATAGGCGTACCCTGCAAATCAAGAACAGGGGCATCACTATCTGAATAATAGCCAAGAGAATGTTTTCATTCTTCAAAGTGAAATTGATCATGCAGAGAATCATTTTCAGATATGTTTTTCAAGTCATCCGTAACATCCCTATCAGAAATAGACAAGATATACACAGAATCCTTTTTCATTGATTTCATAACATCACATGGAAC
>NW_021417769.1:0-934 GCF_001605985.2 Dendrobium catenatum | reverse complement strand
CTCTAGCTTTCCTTACCTTCCTCCTAAGTCTCTCCTCCTCCAAGACCAAAATGAAAAAGAATATAAGGAACTTGGTCTGCGACTCTCAGTCGGCATTATAAGATCAAACTTTGGCTCCTTGGGAAGGGAATTCAAGCATTAAAGAATACATTTCTCCTTTACCATTAAGTTTTCCATGGTAAAGATGCACCTTCTGTTTCTTTCCAATACTGTTCTTCTTTCTTCCTCAAATGTTTCTTCCAAATTATCAACCATCACACCATCCTCTTCCTCCACTTCACCAATTCTAGCACTTGAATTTTAGTCATCTTGCTTTTCTTCTCTACATTTTGTTGGAATTCACCGCAGAAACATAAACTTTACTGTTGAATTAAACATGCAATCTTCCTACAGAAGCACTATGATTCTTGGTAAAATTCTGCGCTATAGATGTTGGAAAGAAATTCTGAAAACCTGCATATTTTCTATGAACAGAATGCAATCCTTAACAGTAATTCTCAGCAATTCATCTATCATACTGCTCCAAATTGAAGTTAAAACAACCCTTTTAACCCATGCCCAGAGGAGCGCCCAATCCCCAAAAGAAACAAAATTCCTGTATTAAGTTCCCCAAAACTCTTTCCGTATTTCCTGCTTCACATCTTTCTTCAACTACACCATGCAAAATTCCTGATTATAGCCATTAAAATCTTTACAGAGAAAAAAACGTACCTTGCCAAATTCTATCATAACGTTTCTATCCATCAAAGTTTTATGCATGGGAAACAGTGGTAAATTTCTGCACTTCTACTTAAATTAAGCATGAATTCATGCTGTCTCACAGATGCAGTATAGTTGTCTTAGATAGTTTAATTGGAAAAGAATCAAAATGATCCCTTTACTCTTTATGAAGGACCAAAATGATCCCTAATTATATTAAAAAATCATTTTGATG
>NW_021417768.1:0-238 GCF_001605985.2 Dendrobium catenatum | reverse complement strand
GTAAAGAAGGGCAAGAATAAGTTTCAAAGAGCTTTCTCGGCGGACTCAGCTTCAGACTCATCTGAGACTGAAAAAAAAAACGAAGTCACCAACCTTTGCTTGATGGAAGATAATGTTGAACACTCAGATCAAGAAAAGGAGTTTTTTCACACAAGACCTTGTGGGAGCATATGGTACCTTGACAGCGGATGTTCAAAGCAAATGACTGGAGATACTGCTCAATTCATAACGCTGGAAG
>NW_021417767.1:0-204 GCF_001605985.2 Dendrobium catenatum | reverse complement strand
TGGTTCAGTCTCAGAGGAATCAGTACCAGATTCTGCCCTGAACGCCTTTTGGATTCTCTTCTTGTCCTTCTTAAACTTAGGTTTCTCCTCAATCTTTTCCTTGCTTGTGTTATCTTGAAGTGTCGGGCAATCGGCTCTCACAAGTCCAGGTTTCCTGCATTAAAAAAAAACAACATCAGAAGATCCTTTAACATGTTTATGATC
>NW_021417766.1:0-257 GCF_001605985.2 Dendrobium catenatum | reverse complement strand
ATTGGTGGTAATTTCGTCCAAAAGAATTTTATGACATTTTTTTTTTATAAAAAATAAGAAAATTGATTTTTTGTCAAATTACATGAGGTAGATAGTCAGTTTTTCCATAAAGTAAAAATTTTCAGTACATATTAACTAAATGTATGATGATATTAATATAGTAAAATAATAATGCTAATATTCACTTAAAATTTTTCTATTTTAAGAAATTAATAAAGTATACTAAAATTAAAGATTGTCTTAAAAACTTTCTATAT
>NW_021417765.1:0-314 GCF_001605985.2 Dendrobium catenatum | reverse complement strand
CTGATGCTAAGTAACCCTACACACACACACTTGAGATACTTAGAATTTCTGTTTTTACTCACATCGACCAGGACGATATTTGTATCGGCCTGGACGATTGAGTTTAAAACGGAGATTCTTTTCAGGATTCTTAATTACGGCAGCCATCATTAACAGATTGTCCTGGACGATACTTGTATTGGCCAGGACGATAAGCTCAAAATAGAAAGAAATTGCCTCCATAAATAATTAAGGTATTTTGTAATTTTTGGTAATCGACCAGGATGATCTTGGATCAGCTTGGACGATATTCACAATTATGCCTTAATTAATCA
>NW_021417764.1:0-245 GCF_001605985.2 Dendrobium catenatum | reverse complement strand
CACATTTGAACAACATGAATGGCTACTTAATTTTACACCGCCATGTTAAAAAAAACATGCAAAGGGCTTACCCGCTTCATCGCAAGCGTCACATCGAGCTTCCTCCCATCATGCTAATAAAAGCACATATATGGGGTCTACTCATTACACCATAAGCTTTGATAATAAGATTTGAGTTTTTGAAATTTTCAAGCATTATACCTTAGCATGTGCGAGGGGATGACGATGGTATGGTGAGGGGAAAA
>NW_021417763.1:0-1598 GCF_001605985.2 Dendrobium catenatum | reverse complement strand
TTATTTTACTTTATTTTGAATTTGGTTTTCAAAATCATTGCTGAAATGATATCGTATTCCTTGTCTTTGATTTTGTAAATTTGTAGTCAATGTGTTACATCTCTTAATCTATTAGAGGGTAAAAATATACCGTTGATTGTGTCTCTTTCTCTAACCTATTTTAGTGGCACAGTTTCCTTTTCTAATCAAAAATCTATTTCAAATTAACAATTATGTATGAAATTAAGATATTTTCTAACATTGCTAAAGCAAATATATCTTGTATTTATAATGATTATAGTCTTTTTGTCACATCAAGATTCCTAGTTACTCTTGTAATTGGTTATTGATTCTATTTTATGGATAGTTCTTTTCTATGTTAGAGAGAGAGCTCCTATTCTCTAATATCTAGAAGATATACTCACAACTAAGAATCCTTTTTAAGAGATTGTAAAAGAGAATGGATCTTAAAAAAAAAAGGCCAATGATGCCAACAAAAGATGCGCAATGACGTCAAATTGAAAAAAAAATAACAAAAAGAAAAAGATGCGCAAAGCGCCTATCAATTGACAAGAGGCATAAAATGAGCCCACCAAAAGCAAGCTCTCTTCTCCTTTCAAATTTTTTAAAACTTATAGAAGATTTCATGTATCAAAGGCTTAATTTTGAGTGTTTTGTGATTGTGACAAATTTATTTTGGTACATTATTCTATAATATATTTTTTTCTGAAACCTAGTAATGAATGGACCTTCTTTCTCATATCCAATTGAATTTTTTGAGTTAGATCATTGATTTCCAAAGACGATTCTACCCTAAAAGAAATTCAAAGCTAAGGGTAACCATGATATGATATTATACTATTTTATGGATTTTTTTGAAGTTGATTCATTAGCTTACAATTTTTTTAAAATCAATCACTTGGAATACTATATCATGTTCATGCCTTGGTTAAAAAAAAATTGTTGTTCACTTTGTTTCTTAGTTTCCTCCTCCTTTTTGAGATGTCAAAAGGAAGAGAGGAGTCCTTTGTATGCTTGCACTTTCAATTCCATGTTTTACACTACTGTTTTTGAAAGAATTGTCAAAGTGTTTGCCATCATAAAAAGGGGGAGATTGTTGCAAATTTGATTTCATGGATTATATTTTGATGATTAGCAAACACTCTTTCTTATTTTTGACTGCCTTTTACTACTGACATTTTCAGGATTCAAAGATCGGACGGAAAATGGAATCAGCTCAAGATTGGGTAGATTAGGGTTGAGTCAGTCTGTAATTTTCTTTTTTTCTTTCCTGAGTCAATTGTAAATGTTTGAAGTGTCTGAAGTTAAGTAACCCTACACACACACTTGAGATATTTAGAATTTTTGTTTTTACTCACATCGTCCCGAACGATATTTATATCGGCCTAGACGATCGAGTTCAAAATAAGAGTTCTAATCATGATTTCTTAGTTAAGGCAGTCGTAATTAACTGATCGTCATGGATGATACATTTATCAGACAGGACGATATGCTCAAAATAGAAAGAAATAGCCGCCATGATCAATTTAAGTATTCTGTATTTTTGGAAATCGGCCAAGATGATCGTGAGATTGGCCTGGACGATATTGCACAATTAT
>NW_021417762.1:0-419 GCF_001605985.2 Dendrobium catenatum | reverse complement strand
TAACGTTTCAGGTCCACACGATCAGACTATAATTTGAAACCAGCTCAAGATTGGGTAGACTAGGACTGTGTCAGTTTATAAATTGTTTTCTTTCTTGAGTCTGTTATATTTGGTTTGGCATCTGATGATTTGCAACTTGGAAGATTTTCTGTTGTGCCCTAAAAGATTTATATTTTTAAGAACATCGTCCGGGACGATATTTATATCGTCCTGGATGATCTGCAAAAGTAGAAATCCTAATTATGGCATCCTCATAAAAACAGCCGTCTTTTTGCAAAACACGTCGTCCTGGACGATTTTGTATCGGCCAGGACGATTGACTCAATTCAGCAAGAATCTGTCGCCAGATCTACATAGGAAATTCTTATTTTTGGATATCATCCTGGTGGATCGGCCTGGACTATAAAATATCGTCTAGG
>NW_021417761.1:0-295 GCF_001605985.2 Dendrobium catenatum | reverse complement strand
GTCATTAAGCAAAAAATTTCAACCTCCTCTTTAGCTTCTATTTTTGGAGAATCTAAAGTTAAGTTATCCTAGAAAGCTCGTCACATTCTTTTCATGCCCTTCCTAATATTCATTTTCTCCTTAGCTTTATCCTTATTAGGATTATCTTTGAGATTTGGGTAATCAGTCTTTATATGTAAAGGCTTCTTGCGTTTATAACAAATGATCTCATTAGAAACTTTAGCCTTCATATTGAATTTACTTTTGTTCCAATGCTGTCATCTTTGTTTCTTTCTCTTAATGAAACTTTTGAATT
>NW_021417760.1:0-269 GCF_001605985.2 Dendrobium catenatum | reverse complement strand
AAGGTCTCGGGAAGGCCACAGGTTCGCCCTCCTACAGCAAGGTCGGTGGAGGACGGGATCAGGGAGGCGTTGGGGTGCTGCTAGGTTCGGCCCTAGCGTGCGTGCGAAGACGAGGGAGAGGGGGAGCCGGAGCTGCCGCTGGCTTGGGGCCCTGGTATCCGTGAAAACCGAGAAAAGAGAAAGGGGGTCGGGAGCCTTGCGAACCGAGAGCGGGAGACTAAGAGGGAGATCAGGATTTTGAGAGAGAGAGCGTCCGAGGGGGGGAATGC
>NW_021417759.1:0-246 GCF_001605985.2 Dendrobium catenatum | reverse complement strand
ACTTATGATTTTGAAATAAAGCTCTGATACCACTTGTCGAGTATAGTGAATAGGTTGTTAAACCTAAGTTAATGTCCCAAAGCTACCAAGAGGGGGGTGAATTGGTATTTAAAAAATATTCCCCTTTTAGATAAATTGAACCGAAATTAAACTTTAATGAATTTTTATAAAAAGGTTTTCAACCACAATTTTTAAACAAAAAAATGCAGAAAATAAAAAGCAGTGAAAAAAACGACAGACGATTTA
>NW_021417758.1:0-734 GCF_001605985.2 Dendrobium catenatum | reverse complement strand
AAGAAAAACCATCTAAAAACGACAGATTTCAAGTTATTATGTACAAGATCGTCCCGTACGATCGAAAATCATCCCGGACGATTTTACTTAAAAGCCTTGAAACGAACCTGTTTGTATATGTGTACGAAATGATTTCCTACAAGCTGATCGTTCCGTACAAACCAAGTTTGTCCGGTACGAATGGTTATAACAAGGTTGGTTCCAAAAACTGCAGAACGAATATAGAAAAACTGTCCGAAGTCGGTTATATCGTCTGGACAAAAATAGGTTCGTCTGGACGAAATTCTTACAGAGAGAAAATCTTCCTGTATGATAATTAATTTTGTCTGGACGACATTCTTATAGAGAGCAAATCGTCTTGTATGATAAATAATTTTGTCTGGACGAAATTCTTACAGAGAGGAAATTGTCACGGACGATATTTAATTTTGTCCTGGACGAATAGGACTTAGAAAATTTTTCTATCCAGTTCCTACTCGTTCCATGTGATCTTAATAGGAGATAACTGTCTGATCGTCCCGTACGAACTGATATCGTCTAGTACGATCAGTATAAAATTTATATGATCTCCTTATGTGTGTGTGTATGTTTTTATTCACTCAATTACAATCACTCCCTCTCAATTATAATGACATTTTTAAACTTCAAAATTCAAAAGAATTTCTTGCTGAATTTGATTTGAAGACTTCGTGTTTGAGAGTTTGATTCACCTGAAATGTTAGTACACACATGAG
>NW_021417757.1:0-5618 GCF_001605985.2 Dendrobium catenatum | reverse complement strand
ATGTATCTTACTTGTCATAATCTATTATAAATGAGGATATCCACATGTATAATGATACGGAGATAAGAGAAAAGACAAGCATTTTTTAACTATCAAACTTCCATCACCTCATTGATTCATATAAAATTATTCCTAATCCACTAATAGATAGACCTATTCATAAAACTGGCAAACAAATCATGCTTATTAAAAATTCATCTTTCAAAGTCCAAAAGACCGCATTTTAAAACATTCACCCTTGATATCTAGACTATGAAAAATTTACTGAATAAAAATACATTTGACATCATAGATGTAGGGATTAAGCTACTATGAAAAATCACAATAAAATACATTCACAAAAATTTGAGATGGTGGTTGAACAAAATTATCAGTTATAGTTATTAATTTTTCAAAAAATTACAATAATTGATGAGAACCAAATTTATCACTTTCATTAGATTTTCCTTTTATAAATGACTCTATAGATAATATACTAGGAAACCTACACATGAATTTATAACTCTAACATGAGATCTATATCAAAGTGGCGTCAAATAAAATATTGATACAAATGAAAATAATCAGAACTTCCTCTACTGACATTCCATCGAATTAATTAGTGTGCAAGATTCACAAAAGGTTCTTGAATGAATCAATATTGAAGGTCATTGTCTTCCAATTCCACACATCCACTATTACATTTTTTTGTATATGCTTTAGCTGAAATCATCAAAAGAAAAGTGGAGGAGAAGAAGGAGAAATAAAAAGGCAAGGGGAAAGAATTGGAGAAGTACAAACTGTAGTGTGGAGGAGTCATTGTCAAGGGAATAACGGATTGAGGTTCAGAGGTTTTTTAGTAAGGCTCGATTTGAAGGCGGAGAGACTTTGCCTGCTTAGGTGAGTTCGGTTCTTGAGCTGTCTACGCGAACGGAAAGGGATCGGAGTCTTGGAGATTTACCAAAACTTATGGATCAGATAGGATGAGAGGGGGTAAGGGTTCTTGTCTTTGATTTGGTGAAGATGAGGGAGGAGGGAGGAGGTTCGGGCCCTGGCTCCTCGGTGATATGGGGGGGATTTCGCCCATGATTTTTTTCCTTGGGACGTTTTTGTGCAAAATGAAGGAGATGTGGGAATTCCTTCCAGAAATTGAGAGATGTGGGTAATTTGCAAATGGGAAATAGTGAAGGAATTCATGGGTGGGATTCCGAACAGGCCTCAATCGAGCCCTAAAACTTCCTTAATGTTTAAATTGATTTTTCCTATTAATTATAATTAATTTAAAGGGGAATTTAGATAAAACTATTTTATATATTACTTAAATTAATTTATATATATATATATATATATATAAATAAATATATATATATATATATAATATATATACATAATATATATATATATTGATATTATGTAAATCTTATATGACCTATATTAAAGAATTTTCTAGTGTATCAAATTTAAATCATGAAAGTTAATTAAAATTAATTAGAGACTATCATTATTCATTTAAATTTGTGTGATTCAATTTTATTTAAAAGTAGTGATGATTTAGTCAATCATGGATGAAGTCAATCTACGTCAATTCAATAGGTATACACCTAAGGGAAATCATGGAGAAGACGTGTATGCTAGGTTTTGAAGACTTAGGACCTAAAGATGGATTCCAAGGAAATTGACCTCGACTAATGAGGTCAATATTCCTTTGTTTGCCGACAACACACAGAAATCACTAAGGCTGATTGAGAAGAATATATAGGTCTTTCTACTGAAGGACCTTGTCCATAATCCCTTATCTCAAATGGCTTTGGCTAGACTTTTATCAGCATGATCATTAGGAATGATCTTTTATAAATTTAATTTAGTTGGTATGATCTTTTATGACCTATTGTACTGTATAATCCACATGATTATACCATATGATCGAATAAGCCAATGATCATACAGGCTGACTCCATAGAATGAACGCTCTCTCTAATCTTCTAGTATAATGTCTGATCATAAAATATGATAAGACCACCTTTTTGACTAATTATCTAGACTAATTGATTGCACACGATCGTCCAATATGACCTCATGGCCGTACAACTTGATCTGGCAATTCCTATATAAATAATAAGGTTTCTTCACTTTATTCACATCAATATTCTTTTATCTTTCTTGAGTTAAGTCATGTATATGGTGGATACTAAGCTGAGTAATCTTGTACACACACACTCAAGGGAGTGAGTTGGTGAGTTAGAAAAATTTCTATTTTTTTAACTAATCATATAGTACGATTTAAATAGTACTGGATGTCCGTTCACTGGAAACTCTAATTAGGGCACTCTTTGTTAATTAAGATTGATTAAACTAATTATACTAAACAATCCTAATCATACAAGACAATCAGGTATAATCATAACATTTTGCTGCAAATCACAATTTAGGCCTTAATATTTAAACTTTGCTCTAATTGTATAGTATAATTACATTTACTGGATTGATTTGTAACAATCATGCCTAACTAGATCTTATAATTAATAAGACTAATTATGGGTTTCAAAGTCCAATCACTCATAAAGATGATCGTAATGTATGACTGAGAGATGCATGGGATAATGCTTTGATGCATTGCCCATCATCGCCTGTCATACAGTCTGGATGATCAATATTGTCTCTTGAACTATCGTGACAGGAGTGATTGTAAGGATGCATACGGCATCGATCAGTATAATCTCTTGAAACTGATCGTACATCTAATCACATTTCAATACTATGTTAAGTAGTGATGTTTTTACTAATCATACAAAAAGATATAAACGATCATACCGGGACCGATGCCTTGTGGGTAATTAAAATTTTAGGGGCATCTTTGAGCTTTTTATTTAAACTCCTACATTATCTTGTAAGAGCATCTTTTTATTGTTATTTTTCTTTAGAGGTGATGCTTAGAAAAAGAAGTTGAGGAGAGCTTGTTGGGTGTAGAAGAGAAGGGAGAGTTTCTTGTGAGGGGGAGTTAATGAGAGTTGTACAAGGTTACTCAAGAAAAGTTCCTTCTAATCTTCTTTAAGTCTCTACTTTGATCTTGAATTGCCCTCCAGCGAGATATCTTCAGTAATAAATTTGGTTTCTTTGCCAACTCTAGGAGGGGATGAAAAAATTCTTGGTTCTCTGCATCTCTAGAAGGAAAAAAAAGGATTGCAAGTCTCTACCTTCACTAGTAAAGGTGGAAAAGATTTAAGGTACTTTTAACTACAAGCTATAGATTGGCTGGAAGAGATTTTTGTATGGCATCTCTGCCTATTATTGGGGCTTAAAGGAGAGCACACTAAAAAGCATGAATGTAATACTAGAAGTGAGGCCTTCGGGGAGTGGAGCATAGGTCAATTTGAGTGAACCACTATAAAATCTTATGTGGCTAAATTTCCTTTTTACTTGATCTATTTCTATTTAAAATTTTTGGGCTTAATATGTGTTTTATTAATGTGGTTTAAAATGAAATTTATTTTATTATTTGTGAATTTCTATTCAACTTGCATCCGCTGTTGAAATCATCTAATTTTAAATGTTTGAAAAGTATATAAAAGAATTTTTTAAAAAAAACAATTATTATTAATTCACCCCCCCCCCCCCCCTCCCATACTTGGTTTAATCAATGGAACCAGTTCTAAAGGTTTAACAACCTACACAAACTTTTATATACGAACTCAATTCATATTGTATGAATAGTGACAACTTACTTGATTTTTTAAGGTTTCTTGAAGACCAATACTTAAGCAAGTTTTAGAGATTCTTTTTGTAATGGTGACAGGATTGTGTTACTAATGAAGGGGACTCTGATAGAGAAGCTTTTGAGAAATCCATAATTTGAGAGGAAGGAGAAGGTGAGGTTGAGTGTGAGGGGATTACATTGTTGCTCTGGGCTAGCTACACACTATTGCAACTTAGTTTTTATAACTATATTTTTATATCATTTGTATTTTTTATGATTCCAAATCTTATTGCGTTGATTACTATTTCTCTTAAGATATATTTAGAAATATTATTTTTATTATTTGTGTGTACTAACATTTCAGGAAAATTATACTATAAACTGTTGAAGATTTCAAGATAGATTAGATTAAGGTTTATTGTACTTGAAGTTTATACTTTTTATATTTTTCTTGAGTTTGAGAGAGTGTTTTTATAATTGGGTAACCATGCACACACACATACACTAGTGGAGTGTATAAACTTGTATTTTTAAAATTAATTGTATTGTTCGATCATGGATTATACTGGATGAATGATCATGAATGTTCATCAAGAACATTGTATATTGAATCATGCCAGGAAAATTTTTCTAAGTCCTATTCGTACTGTATAATGTTACATTCGTACATATGATGTCTAAAGTACAAAATGGATACATTCCAGTTTGTCAAACTAAAAAATTATTTGGATTAATCATATTATATAATTAAAGGTTCATATAGATGACATCTAGGGTACAAAGTGGGTGCATACCTATTCATAAATATGAACAAGTAAATTTTTTGAAGTATTTGTATTTAACAAATTAGTTTCATACAGATGACATCTAGAGTATGAAATTGACTCATCCATTTTCATACAAAACAAAGCATGATTTTGGTTAAAAATATCATATTATATGATATTGGGTTCATACAGTACACCATCCAGAGTATGAAATGTATTTGTATAGAATTATACTAGATGAAATGGTTCAATTTTGAACTGACCGTATTGTATGATGGTAGTTCATATATCCGCCAGAGTTAAAAATCAGTTCATATAGGATTGTACGAGCAATTTTTGAATTGATCATACATACGATATGCAATCATACGGTACAAACCAAGATGGGCAAATTGAAATTTTTAGTTTTAGGTATGCTTTTTTTTTGGCATTCATATATAAGAGTTCTTAAAACTGACTTTCTAAGAACTCCTACTATGAATTTCTTTTGAGAGTGCACTTGGAGAGTATTTAGGAGAGTTTATTGTGATTGGAGAGTGAGAGATTTCTAAAGAGTGATTTGTGAGGGGATTCACAAGGTTTCTTAACATTGAGTATCTCTTGCTTGTTCTTCAATGTTCTTTCTTACTTCTTGAAGACTATTGGAAGAAGATTTTTAAAGGAGCACAGGTACTTTGTCGACACTAGAAGGGTGTGAAAGGATTATGGTATTCTGCTAACATCAGGAGGGTGTGAAAGGATGACGGTACTCTACCGACACCAGGAGGGTGTGAAAATATGAGAGTACTACACTATCACCAGGAGAATGAAAAAGGACAATGGTAATGTGCCGCACCAGGGATTTGTGGAAGAGAGGTTAATTATAAGGGCTACTCCACCTTGCTATTGGAGAAAAAAGAAAGTCACTTTGATATAGTGCAATACCTGAAGAGGGAGTCTTCAAGGAGTGGACGTAGGTCTTGCTGGACCAAACCAGTATAAATTCATGTGTTCTTTCTATTTTTACTTTTTACTATTTTATTTTCTGCAAGTTAATTTATGGTTGAAAAATATTTTTGAAAAAATTATATCATTATGCTTAATAACTTAAATCTTTTTTTCTTAATTTATTAAGAGAATTTTAAATTATCAATACTGGTTAGCCTTGGGACAATTTCTTTAGGTCTAATAACCTATTC
>NW_021417756.1:0-275 GCF_001605985.2 Dendrobium catenatum | reverse complement strand
TCTCATGTTCTGTTGAACTGGCTGGTATGAGCTTCAGTGGGGAGCCTGCCAAAACCAAGAAGCAGGCTCAGAAAAATGCTGCCATGGCTGCCTGGAGTGCATTGAAGCAATGTGAGCATATACTTCTATACATCTCCAATCTAGACGTCTAAGGTGGTAGAGTTACAAAGCATAGTGGGATCTCGGCAATTTTTTCTTGATTGCAATTAGCGAGAACAAGATTCTTTGATTAGAAATTCATGACAAATAGGCTATCATATGATCAACTTCTTTGT
>NW_021417755.1:0-348 GCF_001605985.2 Dendrobium catenatum | reverse complement strand
CTCGCCTACCTACTCTGCTCCTCCCGTTCGTCTCTTCTTCTCTGCTCGCCCTATCTTTTACTCGATCTGGTTCTAGAGCACGCCGATTCTGTCCAAATAGAAGCACGATCGTAATCACAAGTGCAAATTCGAGCGGCTGCAATTTGTTTTTTTTTTCGTTCAGGAATGAGCATTAGGAGGATGACGGTGGTAGTCAGAAGAGGTGCTGAAGGCTTCAGACGACGTAGCGAATATTTGCAGACGTCATTTTTCTGTCGAAAGCAGCGGACCGCAGGAGATAGCGAATGGTCGCGGAAAGCAAGTAGGTGCCACGAATTTTTTCTGCCGTGGTTCTACCGCAATGTCCCA
>NW_021417754.1:0-273 GCF_001605985.2 Dendrobium catenatum | reverse complement strand
GCTATGGAGGTGAGTTGGGCGGCGGTTGGGGGAAGGATGAGAAATAAGGGTAACCACGAGCTCGTATGCTTCGTGCGGCTGGTGGGTGATCCATTGCCCTCACCTAGGGTTCTCGCGAAAGCTCTCTCTCAAAACACATAAGAGACAATTACTGAAATTTTCATAATATTCTTCATTACTGATGCGAGCAAAAATTAGGAAAAATCCTAATTTTTGCAAGCAAAAATAAAAATCTTCCTAGGACAATAATGTCACGACCCGGCCCGGCTAGCC
>NW_021417753.1:0-218 GCF_001605985.2 Dendrobium catenatum | reverse complement strand
GCATTACCTTAAAATTTATCTTGCTTTGGATTAAGATCTGAGATGGGACTTGACCGATCGTATAAACGAAATAATTTCGTACAGACGATCAAAAAGTAACTTATTTTCCAGTCTCTTGAAAACCGTCCCCTACAATGAAACGATATTTGTTCGTCTGGACGAACCAAAAATTCATACAGATGAAATTCATATTTAAAACTGTCTTATCCACTCAACCG
>NW_021417752.1:0-977 GCF_001605985.2 Dendrobium catenatum | reverse complement strand
ACATCAAGTTTTTATCCCACCATGTGGGGTCTAAAAATACATGTCATTTTTAATATTTTCTAACCAAATCTTTTTAGGTCTATCTTTACCTTTCTTAACATATGTCAAATCTAATACATCTACTTTTCAAACCGGGTCATCGGAAGGTCGCAGTTTTATGTGACCAAACCATCTAAGGCGGCTCTCTCTAATCTTATCTTCCACTGGAGCTACTCCAACCTGTTCACGTATATGCTTATTTTGTATCCTGTCTCTAAGAGTAAAACCACTCATCCACCTGAGCATCCTCGTCTCTGCAATACTTAACTTAATATTATGCTTCTCTTTTAATGACCAACATTCTGCACCATAAATTATTGTAGGTCTCACCACTATCTTATAGAATTTTCCCTTAAGTTTGAGGGGAACTTTTCTATCACACAACAAGCTTGATGCATTCCTCCACTTCAACCATCCAACTTGAATTCTGCTAATAATATTCCCATCTATTTCACCATCACTATGAACAAAGGACCCAAGATATCTAAAACGTGTACTCTTATTAATGACTTGATCGTCCAAAGTCACAAATCTTCCACTAGATCTATTACTACTAAATTACACTCAATATATTTAGTTTTAGATCCACTCAAACGAAAACTTTTAGACTCTAAGGTTGACATCCATAATTCAAGTTTACCTTTAACTCCCTCTTTAGAATATCATTAGAAAAAAGCATACACCATGGTAGAACCTCTTGCAAATGTTTAGTGAGAACATCCTTGACTAAAGCAAAAAGATATGGGCTAAGGCTGATCCTTGATGTAATCCAACAAAAATAGGAAAATGCTTGGTTAAACCACCTTGTGTTTGAATATAAGTAATAACACCTGCATACATATCCCCAATGACTTGAATATAAACATTATTAACTCCTTTCTTTTCTAGAACTTTCCATAGTACTTCTCTTGGAACTTTATCATATGCTTTCTCTAAAT
>NW_021417751.1:0-386 GCF_001605985.2 Dendrobium catenatum | reverse complement strand
TAGAGGTAAGTTTAACAGAAATGGCAAGGTTTCTAATTAAGTGATTTATTATGAATGCAGGAAACCAGGTCATATCAAGACTGATTGCCCAAAACTAAATGCCACTCCTGCTAAGGAGAAGATGGAGGAGAAACCTATGGTAAAGAAGGGAAAGAAGAAGTTTCAAAGAGCTTTCTGGGCAGACTCAGCTTATAGAAGATGGAAGAGAAACCTATGGTAAAGAAGGGCAAGAAGAAGTTTCAAAGAGCTTTCTGGGCAGACTCAGCTTCAGACTCATCTGAGATAGAAAAAGAAGAAGAAGTAACTAATCTTTGCTTGATGGCTGACAATGTAAATCACTCAGATCAAGAAGAGGTATGTGACTTATCCTATGAAGAATTATTTGA
>NW_021417750.1:0-785 GCF_001605985.2 Dendrobium catenatum | reverse complement strand
AGCTTATAATTGATTGAAAGCATCATTGCATTTGTTGATATTTTACTGAAGTATCATCTTGATGATGGAATCACCGGAGGATTTTCTTGATCATAGTTGGAGTCAAGGTTGCCCCCCGTTCAGATTTGAATCCCATGAAATTGATACAACAATAGCTGAAGTAAGGAAGTTGACATGAACGACCTTTTCAAGTTGGGGCAAAAAATTGTCCCCCAATCGGGAACTAGGTTCCCACATACGACGCCAAATTATTGCGTTGTGGAGTATTCGTGGCGGGAGAGAAATATATAGTTTAACGTCTTAGCATTGTAAGAAAATCCAGCACACAATTAGATAAGTGAGAGGGTGTAGCATTAATAAGAGACACCAGAGTTTTTATGTGGAAACCCTTGAAAAGGGGGAAAAACCACAGGGTCTGGCCTAGTTTGAATGAATCCACTGGTATTTGCAGTCGATTACAAATGAGGCCCTTTTTAGAGAGAAGGCCTCAGTTTGATGTTACAAATGTACATCATATAGAGCGCATTACATGGTGGGAGTTACAATAATCAACATAGAAATGTTTGTTTGGTTGGAAGGGCCATTGTAGGTGATGGAGGTCGGAAGGACCGTACTCGGCAGGAGACAAAGGTCGGAAAGACCATTGCCTGGCGATGTAAGTCGGAATGATCGTAGTAGGTGATTGAGGTCGGAAGGACCTTAGTCGGCAGGAGACAGGTGTTCGAAAGTTCGTAGTTGGCTGGAGACAGGGGTCAGAAAGAACGTTGTCTGTTGATGGAGGTCGG
>NW_021417749.1:0-251 GCF_001605985.2 Dendrobium catenatum | reverse complement strand
GGAGTAATAGAAGAAGGAAGAAAAAATTAGAGAAATTTAGAAAATAAGTAAAAAAGAAACATATACGTAATTGGTTGTATTATAAAGTTTGTTGTTGTCCTTTAAAAAAATTTTTTATTTTTTTAAGTTTGTTGTTGTCCTTCAAATTTCTTGAACTTAGTAAAAGTTTCCAAAGATAATTATATTAATTTTGTTAGGATTCAATTAGTATATGTGGAGGAGAGAAATTGGTTTCGAGATAAATTATTATG
>NW_021417748.1:0-251 GCF_001605985.2 Dendrobium catenatum | reverse complement strand
GCTGAAGCCCCTCATCGCCGCTGCTGGGGGAAGAAGCGATCGAAAGAGCGGAAGTCGGTGCAAAGATTTGAAGCGAGCCATCAGAGCAACCTAAGAGGATCTTAGAACCGTATGTTGCCAAGCTCTCGACCTTAGCGTTGCAGCCCTTTACAAGCTCCACCAGGTAGTAAGCGCTATGCCCTTCCTCTAGCGCCATGTCTGGAACCCTATCAGTTGAAATGCTTGTAGCTTGGCATGCGATCTTCATTCTT
>NW_021417747.1:0-202 GCF_001605985.2 Dendrobium catenatum | reverse complement strand
CCAAAGAAGGATGGAAGTTGGCGCATGTGCGTTGATAGCCGGGCTATCAACAAAATAACGGTTAAGTACCGTTTCCCCGTCCCTCGACTCGAAGATATGCTGGATAAACTTGCAGGTGCCACATTCTTTTCCAAGCTGGACCTCCGGAGCGGCTACCATCAAATTCGCATTCGTCCAGGCGACGAATGGAAAACTGCTTTCA
>NW_021417746.1:0-233 GCF_001605985.2 Dendrobium catenatum | reverse complement strand
GAGTAGGTCCATTCTGCGATATACGAAGTTCAGCCAGCAGCCTGCAGAGCCAAATTACTTCAGACGTGGTCGAAGAGATAGCCCGATACTCAGCTTCGGTTGAAGATTTTGCTACAGTCACTTGTTTTTTTGCTGACCACGAAATGATCGTGTTACCCAAAAAGGTGCAGAACCCGATGATAGACCACCTATCTGAGTGATATGCAGCCCAATCGGCATCGACGAAGGCTCTG
>NW_021417745.1:0-245 GCF_001605985.2 Dendrobium catenatum | reverse complement strand
GATACCAGATCAATTTAGGCATAATTGAGTTAGATCGGTCTGGACAAAATACATATCGTCCTGGCCGATTTCCTAAAATAAAGAATTCCTAAACTAATTATGGCGGTTGATTCTTTCTGAATTAAGTCTATCGTCCTGGCCGATACATGTATCGACCAGGCCGATATCAATGACGGATGCCTTAATGAGGATGCCCTAATTTGGGTTGCTGATTTTGGACATATCGTCTAGGACGATATAAATAT
>NW_021417744.1:0-204 GCF_001605985.2 Dendrobium catenatum | reverse complement strand
AACTTACGCGGTAAAAACTGAACCAGTCGGAAAATATGAACGAAATTAGTTAACAAAAACGAAATCCGGACAGAAAAGTCGTTCAAATTGCACCGTTCTGAAAATTGAGAAAGGCGGAATGTGCCTTACCTTGCGTACAACACTTTACTGAACTGTTACGACGGACAAAAACGGCCCGTCGTCGCCCGAAAATCAACTTTTCCA
>NW_021417743.1:0-417 GCF_001605985.2 Dendrobium catenatum | reverse complement strand
GTTTGGCAAAAACATCAAACAAATAAATGACCTAAGCATATTATTTTAATTTCATCTATTTGGTAGTTTTATGTTATTTTATAATTTTAATTTTTTAAAGCATTCCTGTGAGGATGTGTCATATAAGAATTGGATGCGTTCTATTTAATTGTGATGTCCTTGGTTCGGCTTATCTCTATATCTTAGATGGCTCAAGTGGATGGTTTAGGTCCGAGTTGTTGTTGTTGATTTTGTTGTCTCTATGAATAGTTTATAGCTGATCTCATTCTATTAGGAGCTATTTGATTAGGTTCCTGTAGCACTTTGTTACGCCGGCCCATCCTGACCCGGCTGGACCGGTCCACCCTGGACCGGTCTTGGCTTACAGCCGACGGAAGAAACCAAGCCAGAAGGGGGCGGAAACATCAAGGGGGGCCC
>NW_021417742.1:0-297 GCF_001605985.2 Dendrobium catenatum | reverse complement strand
AGAAGTATAGAGGTATGATTGGATCTTTACTTTACTTAACTGCAAGCCAACCTGACATTATGTTTAGTGTTTGCCTTTGTGCTAGGTTTCAAGCTGACCCTAAGGAATCCCACATGACTGCTATTAAAAGGATTTTTAGATACCTTTTGGGGACACAAGGATTAGGGATTTGGTACCCTAGACATAGCACTTCTTTTGAAATTATTGGTTTTTCTGACTCTGATTTTGCAGGATGCAAGGTGGATAGAAAGAGCACCTCTGGAACTTGTCAATTCATTGGACAATCCTTGGTCTCTT
>NW_021417741.1:0-313 GCF_001605985.2 Dendrobium catenatum | reverse complement strand
TTTGTTAATTTTCAAATTATAACTTTGTTTTAGATATAGGTCTAGTTCATTGTAGTTCAATTTATAAGTTCAGTTCCCTGTCAATTTTGCTTAAGTTAGGTCTCCTGTTTGTTGAATTTTGGCAGCTTCCCGATGTCTCCCTCGTTTAGGGAAATTTTGGGGAGCTAGGCCTTCCCACCATGCTACAAAAAACGTATATGAGTGTCGGGCGACATCGTGGTTGTGGTTTTCAGTCCCACCATGCTATGAAAAGTGTGCATGGGCCTTTAATGTACATGTGTTAAAAATTTATAGTTTTTCCTGCAGGCATAGA
>NW_021417740.1:0-585 GCF_001605985.2 Dendrobium catenatum | reverse complement strand
GGCATTTAAAGAAAACTAAAAAGACTTGTATTTGTAGGGATGATACAATCAGATTACATCTCAGGAGCACATCTATGCTGTACATGGATTATATGGTTGAAAGACGTGGATGGTTTGATTTTTCTGATTTATTCATATATTTATTGTATCTTTTGTTTTCAATAGAATATAAGGAGAAATTTTTTTTATTCTAAATCTGTTTTGGTTGCCTTGTAAACTTAAAGTATGCCAATTGTCTTCAAAGGTTTATGCAGTGATTCAGAATTTATTGTGTACTCAATCAAAGGTTCGGATGCTGCATATTTACTGTTTATTTTACAGTGTATTTTTTTATATATAATTTTTTCTACGTATTTTAGCACCAAATAAATAATACTCACTAAATATATAATAAATACGAAAAAATACACATAAAAAATTATGTATAAAAAAATACGTATTAAAATAAGTAATAAATACACAGCATCCGAATCTTACTCTGCATTCGAATTGCGTACATAATAATTTCTAGCTTTGTTGACCCAGTTATCTTATAAATCTTATGATTTTTGCTCATATTCTATGATTTTTTTTTTCTTTTTCTAT
>NW_021417739.1:0-241 GCF_001605985.2 Dendrobium catenatum | reverse complement strand
CTCAAAAATATAACGACTCGATCGTAGCCGTAGATCGACGGCCACGTCGCTGGTAAACTCTCCATGATGATCTGATGTCCCCATCATTGTCCTTGTTGTTTTCTGAGGTTTTGTGTTGCTGAAGTCATCAAATCAGATTATTTTTCGCTGATATTCAATTTTAGTAGCAACAATTGGTTCTTTTGACCCTGTGCTTTAGTACCCAACTGATGGGGACATCAGATCAGCATGGAAGGTTTAT
>NW_021417738.1:0-1363 GCF_001605985.2 Dendrobium catenatum | reverse complement strand
GATCCCTAATATAATCCAAATGAAAGAGGAAAATACTCGGTCAAACCACCTTGTGTTTGAACACAAGTAACATCACCTGCATATAAATCCTTAAAGACTTGAATATAAGCATTATTAACCCATTTCTTTTCTAGAACTCTTCATAGCAATTCTCTTGAAACTTTATCATATGCTTTCTCTAAATCAATATGATGTGAAACAATCCGGTTCAGGAATTACTTTAAGGAAATTAAAGAGAGCATATTTAACAAAATAATCCAAAATAAAATTATCACTTATAGCAAAAGATTGATCCTTGGAGTTCTCAGCTTTTAACTTTCTTAGGCAAAGAAGAGCGAAGTCGGTTAACCAAACAATTTAAAAAAATGCAAAGATCAATTGTGAAACTATGACGATAAACAAGAATCCGCGACTTAATAATGAGAACTTTCACCTTTGGAGCTCATACGCTCAACTAGTCTAGGCTTTAGCGGAAGAAGAGTCTCCACATTAGAACCGAGGTCACTCCGAGGAAGAAGGAGCCTAAGATCGTCGTTCTTGGATAATGGGACGGAGTGGTGGAGGATGGCGGTTGTCCAAGGATGATCCAACGTCCCTTTGATCTTTGCTCGTCGATCACATCCACTAAGGTGTAATGGATACGATCGATGTAATCTTCAATGGTGTCGTCGAAATCGAAGCCCACGTCAAAGAACGGTGATTGGAGGATGTCAACCTGATCTCGATCATCATACACGAATCCAAAGTCCCATTCGGGTTCCGCCATGCATTCTTGTCGGGCGGGAAGATGCACAAAAGAATTGGGAAAATTTCCTTCATGTTTCTTATTCAAAACCTGAGAGGAATGTCTTAGGAGCAAGGGAAATTGGAAGGAGCCTTCACGCCTTGAGTCCAGCAAGGTGTACCTCCGATTTCCTCTTGAGAGGGGAGGGGGAGCAAGCTCTTCAGATTTTGCCTGAAAAGAAAGAGGGAGACGGGTAGGAGATAGAGGGGGGAATCTGAAACATTTCAGATTTTTATTCAGCTATTTTTGTTTCCCAAAAGCTGATTAGAAAAATCGAAATGTTTGTCTTAGGAATTTATGACTTGGGGAAGAATTTAAGGCTCTAAACCAATTTCTGTAATAGAATAGGAAAGAAGATATGAGAGGGAGAACAAGGCCAGCAACATCGAGGATAGGATAGGAAAAATGAGAGGAAGGGGAGAGGCGGGTGACAAGGAAAAGAATTCTCACGGGATTGAGAGGCTGAGGTGGAGGCTTAGTTCCCAATTCCTAATTGGTTTAGGGAATTTGAAATGAGGGATTTGTGGAGTGGAATTTTTATTTCCCAAATCAAATTCCTAGATTAGGAAATTAATCTCA
>NW_021417737.1:0-302 GCF_001605985.2 Dendrobium catenatum | reverse complement strand
CTCCCAAGGAACCCATTGAGGAGCTCCCAAGGAAAAGGAAGAAGTAGATGGTCGACACTACTAGCGATGGGGACTCTTCCCCTATAGTCCATTAATGTCCTCCATCTTAATCTAGAATTACAGGGGTGCCCATAAGAAGCAAATGGGTTACTACTTGTGCAGCCTCATTGGTAGCAATGAGGTGTTCTTTGTTGGGTTGGTTGAAACTATGATTGAAGATATTACCAAAATTAAGGTGGATAGACTCATTGGTATTGGATGGGATTTTTTCCATTTCCCTGTAGTTGGGCAGATCTATTATG
>NW_021417736.1:0-448 GCF_001605985.2 Dendrobium catenatum | reverse complement strand
AAGGATCTGAAGGGGAGTTTTACTAATGTGTTCCAAATCTATAAGAGAAAGGGTTTTACGACCCTGAATCTCTATAGGGATGGAATCTTCCTCAGGACAGGCAAATTCTTTCACTAGTTTTGCTAAGGCATCTGCCGCAGAATTACTTCCACGGGGAACCCTATACAAAGTAGCGGTGGGAATTTGTTCCAACAGGTGAAGTGTGTACTGATGGTATTTCAAGAGATTGGGATTCAAGACTTTATAGGTTCCGGCCACTTGGTTAATAACCAGCTGTGAATCTCCAAAGATCTTAATCTCTTTAATTTCCATTAGAATTGCAAATTCCAAACCGGTTATCAGAGCTTCGTTTTCAGCTTCGTTATTTGTGCAGGGCTCCGATAAATGGTAGGAAAAGTGCATCATTCCTTTTTCTGGTGTTATAAAAATTAAACCGACTCCAGCCTTT
>NW_021417735.1:0-564 GCF_001605985.2 Dendrobium catenatum | reverse complement strand
CTGGACGAAATTACCAAATTATGCCTTAATTGATCAGAAAATTAAGGGAGTAATTAAGGATGCTTGACACGATCATATCGTCCTGGACGATCGCAGGATCGGCCAGGACGATCCATTCAAAATCCTTGAGTTGCTTCAGGACGATAAATATCGGCCAGGTAAAAAATAGGGCGATGCTCAAAACGATTTGCCTCTGATTTGAACTAATCGACCAGGACGATCTTACGAACGGCCGGGATGATCAAGCCAAATTTCAATCGTCCAGGACTATTCCCAGGGCGATGCTCTGGCCGATCTTCTTTGATTTGTACTGATCGGCCAGGCCGATGTACATATCGGCATGTACGATAAAGTCGGCTACTAGCAATTAATGAGCTCCTCTTTAGCTCTTCTATTTAAAGAGCTCTTCTTCAACATTTTTTAAAGAGACCTTTGGCTGCTGCCTTGACCTAAGAAGACCTTGAGGAGAGAAAGAGAGAGAGGGAGAAAGAGAGGATTTTGAGAGGGGGAGCTTGTGAGGGGATTCACAAGGGTTGCTCAAGGATCGCTCTGGTTGTCTTTCGT
>NW_021417734.1:0-333 GCF_001605985.2 Dendrobium catenatum | reverse complement strand
AAGAGAACATGAAATGTAACTTTTCATTCATCCAAAATTGAAATTACAATGCATGGGGCCTCATATAAATAGGCCAAAATGAAATAACAAGAAATGACACAAATGCCCATCCGGGCTACATAAGCGACTCGATGCCCATAGGGGCAAACTAGGAAACAGGAAATACATTCATAAAATAAAATGCAAATCTATCAGAAGTAGAGGCTCTGGATCGTGGTCGTCGATCTGCGTCTCCGTCGATGGTACACGTGTCGAAATCTGATGTCCTCATCAAGTAAGGATTTAGTTCAAGTGAAGTGCATTAAAGATGAAGATCAAAAAATACTTTTTTTT
>NW_021417733.1:0-326 GCF_001605985.2 Dendrobium catenatum | reverse complement strand
ATCCACGTGTCAGCATGTTTTGATCTTTAAATTCGGCCCCGGACGATCTATTATTGGACAATCGGCCGGGCCGAGCCACTGTTCGTCCTAGATGATACACGTGGCAAGAATCTAAAACGTTTTAACTTCGACCGGTATGATCAATTATTGTGCATCGTCCTGGACGATACACCTAATCGGCCCGGACGATCTACTTTTTCAACGATCGTCCGGATTGACTCCTCGGGCCGATCACCTGTGTCTAATCGGCCTGGCCGATTTCCTATCAGCCCGGACGATTGGACCGCCTTTTTGACCAATTGGCCTGTATGCAATTATTGTGCCCC
>NW_021417732.1:0-221 GCF_001605985.2 Dendrobium catenatum | reverse complement strand
AGCTTGGTTCATTTACAACCCTATAATCCATTTAATTTGTTTTATTATTGGTTGATGTTTAGGGCTATATATAAATTAAATTGAGTTTAGTACTATATTGATCAAATCCATTCATTTATTTTCTTATCAATAATTCAAGCACAATTTATATATACACTCCTTGAATTTTAAATCTAATTCAAACTTAATAAGTTTTATATTCAATTTAAATCAAAATTAAG
>NW_021417731.1:0-276 GCF_001605985.2 Dendrobium catenatum | reverse complement strand
CAATGGAGAGCAATCCATGACCAAATATGTATGTGATTTCAAAGCCAAAGTCGGTGCAATTGCAACCATCGGTTCATCCCAAAGAAATCATGCTCTACACCGAACCCCAAAGAAATTTGCTCAGCATAGATCTATAGCTCTCACAACATCCAAAGGAAAAAAAGCAAACTAGAGCATCCAATCCACCCTCCCACAAATTGAGATCATGGCGTATCTAATCCAGGTGGTTCCATCAGAACAGGTCGCAACTTTGCTCTCACCATTCAATGTCAAATC
>NW_021417730.1:0-249 GCF_001605985.2 Dendrobium catenatum | reverse complement strand
GTTAGATTTCTATTTTCCAAAAGAATTTTGTACCCTAAAGGATGTGCGATCTAGGGTTAACAGAATCAGAAGTTCTACCTTCTTCTGATTAGGATTTGTTAAACTTCTTGATTTCTTGGAACTTAAAAAGTTTAACTTTTTGAAAAGAATTCTCATATGATGCCTATATAAAATAAAAAAATTTAGAAAAATTAAAATAAAAAAAATATTTGTTTTTTTATTTTCCTTGTGATTTTGTTTTTCTTTTAT
>NW_021417729.1:0-218 GCF_001605985.2 Dendrobium catenatum | reverse complement strand
CCTTCTTCGGATCCCTTGCCTCTGTCCGACCCTACTCCTCTGACATTGCCATCCTATCATGGTCAAAAGTTATGACATTTGGATAAGAAGCAACGATGGGACTCACTCGCTGTGGAGAAAACTTTCTCCCCTTCCGCTGCTTCTTCGACTCATTCCTGGCCGGTCAACTTCGCCCTGTCTCTGACATCCCCTCCTATCTAGATCGAAAGCTAGGACAT
>NW_021417728.1:0-2544 GCF_001605985.2 Dendrobium catenatum | reverse complement strand
TGGCTTTGTTGATTGCACTTTTGGAACCTTTATTTTGAAAGTATATTGTATATTTTCCTGACATTCATTTCTATTCTTCAAAATTTACATATGTCATCATTCAAAAATAATACACAAGTTACTTCCCACAAACACATACTCTTTTCATCTTCAAAACTTGCACAAGTTATACTTTTTTTAAAATTCATGTATTTTACTATTTCAAAGTTCACACACTTTATCTTACTCTTACATTTCAAACTTAAACACTAAACTCGTTTCACTTTTCACCTTTCAAAATCACAAAATTCACTTCTTAAACTATACACCCATTTTCACTTTTTAACATATAAACACTTTACTTTCCATACCTTTATACACTTTCCTTTGCAATTTTCCATACATTTTACCTTCCAACACATGAGCACACAACAATGAGTACACGATTTCACTTTCAATAGTAATTTCACCTTAAAACTTTAACAATTTTCCACTTTCCAAAATTCTCCCCTCAACACTTTGCTTTTGAAAACTTTTACTTTGAAAGTTGCACTTTGTATCTTCTAACATGTATCTCGAGGTTGAGAAAGGGGAAGAAGAGAAAGTGAGAGAGAGGTAGATATGAGAAAGAGAGCTTTGTTTTTTCCCAACACTTTCATCTTCTAACAACATTTTAAAACATCAATGTTTGATATAACCAGGCTGTAATTTCTCACATCCAACCCTTCTTCTTTTTCATTTTCACACTTTCATCTTTTAAAGGTAAACAATACAATCTTACCTATTCTCACAATGAAATTCCACATTCTAAAACACCATCACAGCCCCATTCATTATTTCTTCACCATTTTTTTACCTTGGATCACATCTTACTCCTCTACACTGGCACTTCTTCATCGATATCAATATACTACTAATTTTATATCGCGTTTTCTTAACAGTTACCACAATTCACTTTCAGGACATACATTTTCTTAACATTCAAAACTAATATTTTATTGTTCAACTACACCATCATATGATCTCAAAAATACATTCACCATTCATAATTCAGCCACCTCATTTTAAGAAAAATCACATACTTTTAAACACACATTCCAAGATCTACACATTTTCCACAAACTTAGCATAAATACCTTTCTATCACTACAACTCCTTTTATCTTTACATCCATACCTTTTACTCACTACAATTTACACACATTAATCAGTTTCTACACAGCAATCACTATTTTAACTTTCCACATACACATATTTTTGCCTTTAATTTATACATTTGATCCTTTTCAAAACACAAGTTTCAACCTTTACATCACATACTACAAAACATATAAGTAAAAAAAAAATCTTCCAATTTAATCAGAATATATCGAATGCCTAAATGAGAATGACGAAAAGAAAGGTTTTATATATTCATTCTAATTTCATGAAAGAACTTGATGCAGTTAAACTCAGAATTTCTTTTGTAATCAACCACAAATTCTCTTCTTTAAGGAATAAAAAAAAATTATCTAAAGGAGCTTGTAAACTTTCAAAAGAGGAAAAAAATAAAATAAAATTCTACAATTCTCTATTTGCCTATGTTTATTAAAAGAGGAAAACATTCTTTGGCGATGAAAGCGTAAGTCTTGAATATTTTCCTTTCCAACTAACAAGTTAATTTTAGGAATTCGAATTCTATTGATCTAATGATACGACCACACTCTAGTTGTTGAGCATATAACTGGGAAAAGAAAGATCTTTTCCAACAAAGAAACAATAAACACTTGCGGATCTTCTTCCAGATATTTACAAACAAAAATAAATATTTAATCTGAAAAATAACCTTCACAGAAGCAGCAGACATCCTTCGTACGTAGCAATGAAGTTCTTCATCAACTGGACTTCAGTTTCACGTGAGAGAGGGAGGCGACGGGAAGCTGGGAGAAGATGAGCCGAGAGAGACGGAGAGGAGACTGGATTTCATGAACTACACTATTCACGCCTGGGTTGTGCGAATGGAAGGCGACGGGAGGTTGGGAGGAAAATGGAAAAGGGATTCATGTGTGAGAGCTCATATGAGAGAAGCAGTTCGGAATTACAATGGACGGGAGAGGGAAAACAGGGGCCTTCGGCCTTCTTTGGGTGTGCGAATTAGTGGGAGAGGAGGCGAGCTGGAGAGGTTCGTGTGAACTGCTCTGGGATCATCCAGTAGTTCTGTGCGTTCGTGTGTACTGGATTAAGAGAAAGGGCTTTGGGTTTACTTTCGAACAGAGAGAAAAACTGATGAAGAGTTCGGTTCTTTCTTCAGGATTTCGGAACTGAGGGAAAAAGAGGTGGGCTGTGCGGATGAGAGCAGGAGGTTCGGGCTGCAGAGGGGAGAGGGAGTTGATCGTGTGGGCTTCTTGCGAGCACAGGGAGGAGATGGAGATGAGGGTTTATTGGGGAGTTCTGTGAACTGCAGGGGAGAGGGCTTCGTGAACTGTAGTGAGGGAGTTTGGAACTGTCGAGTGTGGAGGAGGCAGTTCTGTGTGTGCGAATGCAAGAGAAGAAGGGGTGGTTGGACGCCAACTGCAGGGGAGTGGGG
>NW_021417727.1:0-239 GCF_001605985.2 Dendrobium catenatum | reverse complement strand
TACAAATCCTGTCGACTAGTGATTCCCCAAAACATAGTAGCAATTTGTGGCGGTCCCAACAGTTATCCGGCGTGATGAACTCATTGACCGAACAACCATCAATCCTCTAAATTGCAAAATGTAGGCCATAGAGAAATGGCCAAGTCCAGGATCCATTCATGATTCACTGTGTCGATATCGGCACCATTACACACCTTCCAGTGAACATTGCTACTCAAGCTATTCGCCCCATCGCAAAT
>NW_021417726.1:0-240 GCF_001605985.2 Dendrobium catenatum | reverse complement strand
TTAAAACTTTTTCTCCAGTCCTTCATCGACAAAGATACTCTTGGTATGAATTTTCTTGTGAGTACTTGATTGTTTTTCGGCAATGGTAAATTGGTACCTTTTTGTTGTAGTTATTATGGAGTCTCATTGTGATTTGGAAGCATTTCTCAACTAAAAAAATGGGTGCTCCGTAGGTTGAAAAAAACTAAAAAAATTTAAAGATTCAATAGAGTAATAATGTTTAAAAATGTGTAACAGAGT
>NW_021417725.1:0-451 GCF_001605985.2 Dendrobium catenatum | reverse complement strand
TGCACACTTTAAATCTTGCTTTAAAAAATATTTGTGCAGCAAAGAATACAGAGGCTAATGAAATCATCTATGCTTAATGTTATTGGATAACAGTGATTGCAGATGACGTTGTTCTGATCAGAAATTTTATTATGAACCATTCTATGAGACTTTCAATGTTTAATGATTTCTCCCACTTAAAAATGCTAGCTGTTGCTGAAACTCGTTTTGCCTCTGTAATAATTATGTTGAGAAGATTCAAACAAATTGAAAATGCTCTTCAATCTATGGTGATTAGTAAGAAGTGGTCTTGCTATCGAGAAGATGATGTTGGGAAGGCAAGGTATGTTAAAGAAAAGGTCTTAAATGATTTGTGGTAGGATAATGTAGACTACATTTTGGCTTTCACTGATCCAATTTATGATATGTTGAGAAAGGCTGACACAGATAAATCATGTCTACATTTGATTTA
>NW_021417724.1:0-968 GCF_001605985.2 Dendrobium catenatum | reverse complement strand
GAATTAATGATAAAATTTTGATTAATAATTAGTTATGCGATTAAAAAAAAGCTTATTTAGATCGATAAAAGTATGAATAGTCTACCATAGAAAAAATAAAAACTAAGTATGAGTTATCTCTTAAGAGTGGCTGAAGCTTACTAAATATGCATGAATATTTTATAGTAATTTATATGTTCATTGGGATTATAAGTCCCATCATATGAATCAATTACAAAGCAACTTAAACTCCACTAAAATATAGTGCTAGAGAATTGCATTAGTTCGAGGTAAAGATTTTTGAAAGATATGACATGGGGTAAGTGGTTCAATTCCATACTCTTAAAGAGATTTTCTCATAAATAAGTCATCACAACTCATCTCTTATAGCATCATAAGGGATGTCAATAATGTGAGATTTATTTTAGTTCTTCAACTTTTGACAAAAGATTATGAGTCGATCGGGCAAGATGAGAAGGGTGGATTGATTTGGTAGTACCTAAGAAAACTTGATAAGGTTGTGATGGAGGGGGAAACTTAGCATGATGATAAGGATGTAATGTATGTGTGGCATCAAATTGATCAAATCTAATTTATTGTTGATTTCATGGTGAGAGAACTACATCATGTTATAATGATGCTCTTTGTTGTCTAGCCTCTTTTAAGGGTTAAAAAATTTGAGCATGTATTCCTTCATCTTGCATATATGATCACCCATAGTGAGGTCAAGATAACCTTCATCAATTGAATTATATTGTAATTTATTTAGGGATTGAATTTAGACCATTGAAAATATATTTATAGTATACTGAAAATCTTCCCCATAGATGACACTAAATAGTTGCATACAAAAAAATTTTATTAAGATAAAAAAAGTTTTATGCCACAGATTTGCATATAAGAGATAAAACACAAGAGTCACTAGAGTTTTTATGTGAAAACCTAGAAAAAGAAAGATCATGGGGGTTTAGTCTTGCTAAAATAATCTA
>NW_021417723.1:0-1539 GCF_001605985.2 Dendrobium catenatum | reverse complement strand
TCATATTCTTCGGGGTAAGGTCTACCCTTTGGAATAGACACAGTTCCTTGTGAAAGGGCTAAGACCTCCCTTACCTGGTCCTCAATTAGTTGCTTAATGTCCTTTTGGGGTGGAATTGGAGGAGTGGTGGAAACTGTGGGCTGAACTGGAGGTGCTTCTAACGGGCAAGGAAGGGTCACAGGTGGTGACTCAAGAGGTTTGGAACTAAATTCTACTCGTTTAGCCTTTTCTGAGATCTCTCGAGCTGACTGCTGGATTTTAAGGGACTCTTGCTGTGATTTATCCAACTTCTCTTGCATTTCCCTGACTTGTGACATCATGCTCGTGAGCAGAGTCTCCAAGTTTTTTATGTGTTCTTCATCTATGGCTTTTATGGACTCATCTGATTCTGACTCAACATCATGTGAATCGTCATCTCTAACAGATCGACGTTTGCTGGGCTCAGCTTCTTTATTAGACCCCCTGGTCTCAACCATACAAATGCTACCAACATAATTATCTTCCTCTCCAAGGAGATCATCCAGATCTGGGTCAAAAGAGGCCATTCCCTCTTTATTCAAGAAGATGTTTCTTATCTCTTGTACTACCTCCTCGACCAGTCTATCCCCAATTGACTTAGGATCGAGGGGTAAGTATCCTTTGTACTCAGTCATATCAAATAGTTCTTCAGAATCCAGGAGGGAAATGATTTCTGTAAGTTTTTGGTTAGGATCCGGTTGAGACTTTGGAACTGGTTCATCTTCCATTTCTAGATCCTCGTCAATTCTCTCCTCTTCGACTATCCCAGAATTGGTAGTCAAAAGAGTAGCATCCTCTATGGGGAGAGGGACATATACCTCGGGGGGAGAAGCAGGAGCTTGTAAAGTGATGGCTCCTACACCTGGCAAGGTAAGGTCCTCAGCCACCAGACTAGGGAGCCTAGGAATGACACTCGGACCTTGGGGATCATCAACTGGGGCAGCAGGGGTGGTGGCTATTGGATCTTGAACTAAACTTATTGTGGTAGGACTGCCAACTGTAACAACTGGGGTACTAGTCTGGACATCCATCAAGTCAACTGAAACTGGAGTAAGGTTAACTGAAACTCGTTGGAGATGCAAAATGAACTTAGAAGTTCTTCGAGGTGGTGGCAGACTCTCCAACTTAGTTCTCTTTGGCACGTCTTTCTTCTTAGGAGATTTGGGTCTTTTCCCTTTAACATATGCAGATTTTTGAGTCTCAACCCCTTTTGGTTTAACAATCACTGAGGCCAATTGTACAAGTTTAGGAGGGGCTACCGGGGGTCTACAAATATAATTGTGGCCTCTCTCGGACCCAGTCAACATGATACCCTCTGTTTGAGTGGATGGAGGGCGTGGCACCCAATGATATCCATCAACCAGCACTGAAGTAGCAGGCTCTCTAACATACTTCTTATTTTTCCTGATGAATTATGGGGTCAAATTCTTTTCCTCAGACACTTCTTCCTTCAACACTTCTTTCTGGAAGTTATGTGAGATCATTCCCTTCAATTGTTTTACATACTCCTCCTTAGTCTAT
>NW_021417722.1:0-1118 GCF_001605985.2 Dendrobium catenatum | reverse complement strand
TATATATATATATATATTAGCTATAATTACTAGTGTTATGATTATTAATAATATTAGTTAATATTACTAATATTATTAGTATCATAATAAATGTATTGTGTGAGGGTATGTTTGTTAAGAAAAAGAAAGGGAAGACAAAAAAAAAAGAAAAAAAAAAAGAAAGAAAAGAAAAAGAAGGAAAGAAAATAAAAGAGAAAAAAAAATGTTACCTAGATTCCTCTACTCTCTTACCTCGGCGTTCGTGTCAGACCGGAAAACCGCCCCAAGAACGCCTTTGGTGCGCGTGGTGGGATGGAACCCCGGTGCGACACCTACGACGAGGTAGACGAGTGACCCCTCGATCCACGTGCCGACCCCCCGGTCTCTAAGGTATAATTTCCTAAACTCCAACTCTGTTTCAATGTTCGTGGCGAACCGGAAAACCGCCCCAAGCACGCCTTTGGTGCTCGTGGTGGGATGGGATCCCGGTGCGGCACCTACGGCGAGGCGGGGTTGCTCATAAGTACCTCCGAGCGGGGGGAAATGTCAAAAATTGCCTTTTTTCAAAAAATACTTTTTAAAACCCCAAGCACGCCTTTGGTGCGCGTGGTGGGAGAAAAAAAACAAATACAACCGCCGCGGTGTCTCACAAACACCAACAGTGCACGCCTTTGGTAGCGTGGCGGGTAGGCGGCCTCTTGGTTTTTTCCCCTTAACGGGGGAGACGCCGGGAGGCTGCCGAAATTTGGATTGAAAATCCAAGGACTTGGAGCAATTTGGAACATGGATTTGATTAAACTACGAAGGACTTGTACCTGGACTTTTGAACAAAATCTAAATGACTTATTAAGCAATTGAACCCAAATAAAAAAAATGTGCAAAAGGCTTAATTTGAACCTAAATCAAACTTGAATCCGACTTTGACTTGACTATGACTTGCAAGTGCACATAAAAGACTTGGACAATTATCAAGGACTTAACTCGACCTATATGAACTTGAACTTGCGATGTGAACTTTGACATTGAACTCAAACATGTGGACATAAACTCAATTTGAACAAGAACTTGGACTTACAAATTGACTACAAGGAACTTGATTTGTACTCAAGTGCGCTTGCACAATTTGAACCCAAATGAAA
>NW_021417721.1:0-510 GCF_001605985.2 Dendrobium catenatum | reverse complement strand
ATCAAGATAAATTTTTGATGACGTATCAGTTGCCCCCCTATTTTCGGACGTCGAAGTTCCAGAAGTCTGAAAATAATTTTCATAATTTTTGTAGAATGTTTGACGACAGTTGAGAATCTACAATGTTGGAAGCCATATCATTTTGCAAATTTATTCATTATCTCAATATTCAACTTGAGATGAATATTCCCTTAATTTCTGAAGATAAGCTTTTTGAAATTGCTTTTAAGGACGGCCTTATTTAAAGCTTATAAAAGCTTTAGATCAGTTTATAAGAACCCATGATAAACAGTTCTTTTTTTATATATTAAACATATCTTGGGATTTATGAAGATAAGTGAATATAACATCAGGTATTATGAAGGTTTTCAGAACCGGACTGGACAATGAACCGGTGGAAGGAGAGGTTCACGGTTCGACCGGTTCGACCGATCGAACCGGGGTCGAACCGGATGACGTAATAAATCATAATATTATTTAAAAATAAAATAAAAATCAATTTTTCCTGTA
>NW_021417720.1:0-208 GCF_001605985.2 Dendrobium catenatum | reverse complement strand
GAGTTCTAGGGGTGTCAATTCGGGTCAGCGGGTCGGGTTCGGGTCGAATCCGAAATTGACCCGGCACTGTTCGGGTCAACCCAAACCCGACCCATTTTTTTAAATGAGTCAGGTTTCCGGACCCGAATCCTACTAGATTCGGGTCCGGGTCAACTCGAACCGACAAGAATGACCCGAAGTTGACCTAAAATTGCTAATTTTAGGGTAA
>NW_021417719.1:0-396 GCF_001605985.2 Dendrobium catenatum | reverse complement strand
TTAGGATAGAAATTGAACATGTACGTGAAAAGGTTGGAGTAGCTCCAGTGAAAGAGAAGATTAGAGAGAGTTGCCTTAGATGGTTTGGTCACATAAAATGATGGCCTTCGGATGATCGGATTAGGAAAGTAAAGGTATTAAATTTGACTTATATTAAGAAAGGTAGAGGTAGAGCACAAAAGTCTTGGCTATAAAATATTAGAAATGATCTTTCTTTATTAGTTTTAAATGAAAAATTGACTTTTAATAGGGCATAATGGAGAAAAAGGATTCATATAGTAGACCCCATGTGTTGCAAACCTATTTTTTATGTATTATGTTTTGATGATTGACAAACACTGTTTCTCTTGGACTACTTATTGCTTCTAACTTTTCAGGAATCAAAGATCGGACGAT
>NW_021417718.1:0-260 GCF_001605985.2 Dendrobium catenatum | reverse complement strand
GTGGAGCTCTCCAAATACAAGAGGCAGCATAAATGACTCAAGAGTCTTCTGGCCTTTCTCGTTGAAACCATGCACCATCAGCTTATCTGGCCCGAGGTGTTCCACATCAAGGCAGAGGGATCTCAGTGCTTTCAAGCTTATCAGATTTATGGAGGATCCAGGATCGATCAAGATTCGACTGATGATCATCTTGTCGCTCTCTGCACTGACATACAGAGGACGGTTATGGTCTGCAGTTCCGAGCATCATGTCTTCTTCGG
>NW_021417717.1:0-200 GCF_001605985.2 Dendrobium catenatum | reverse complement strand
AGAGGACAAATCGTCGTGGCCACGGATTGCCGAAAAACACAAGAAATTCTTTAGAGTTATATCCATACAGAGGGATATTCACAAGTGGCGGGGGATGCCCCTTGCGATGTGCAAACTCAAGCGTAGTACTTTCTCAAGTACTGCCCATTAATGACAGGCATGGGATGAACACCATTCGCATCAACTAGCAAGTAAGATCC
>NW_021417716.1:0-296 GCF_001605985.2 Dendrobium catenatum | reverse complement strand
ACCACGAACGATGCTACAACAGTGAAATCATATCAATTAATTCTGCCAGTCAATAGTACCAATCGGCTCAAAATCCCAATAAACGATCAAATCAATATGGCGAAAGATCAATTGAAATCAAATCAATACGATCAGCTTCATAAAGAAAAACTATTCTACGATAAATCAAATCCATACGGCAACAATCCATTCAATCAATCAATTGATAATCTGTACGACGAATCAATGTATCAATGTATCAATAGCATGTCAGGATCTGCGTATTAATAATATCCATATGTCAATATCATGTCCAT
>NW_021417715.1:0-278 GCF_001605985.2 Dendrobium catenatum | reverse complement strand
TTTGAAGAGCATCAAATTTATTAGGAGAAAGAACTCTGAGAGGAGAGAAGAGTGTTGAGGATGTATTGAGCTGATAGAAAAGGAGACGCTCTCTATGGGAGTGTTTAGATTATGGATACCATAAATGTTTACCTCATTAGCATTGATCTCTAATACGAGGGAAGAGGAGTAACATCAAAGCCTTCTAGTTGAGGATTGAGGGAAGGCTGTTGAAGTGGAGGAGAGTGAGGTTGGTAATGGAGAGGTTGGCCAATTGAGGTTGTGATGATAGGTTTTTG
>NW_021417714.1:0-226 GCF_001605985.2 Dendrobium catenatum | reverse complement strand
AAGGTTATTCAATCACCAGACCACCTTTACTTTAAAATATTACTTTTGATTTTTGGAAAATTCACATGTATACTTTCTTGCAGTCTATTAATTTTTGAATGTGGCAAATGATTTTAACTGGTTATTCTGTACCGTCACGTATTATAGATGGAATTAAAACTAAAATTCCTTTTAATCAATAAAGTAGAGAAGAACAAATCAATGCTCAATTGAATGCTAAAGCAAG
>NW_021417713.1:0-486 GCF_001605985.2 Dendrobium catenatum | reverse complement strand
CCGACGAGTTGGGTTCGGGTTCGGATTTTCGACCCGTTTGCCTAACCGGGTCGGGTTAGGGTCAACCCGTTTGAACACGGGTCAGTTCCGGGTCCGACCCGAACCCGACCCGTGACCCGAAATTGACACCCCTATGCACAATAATTCTCAAATATCATTATGAATTTCATATGTATATAATTTAGAAATTAAAATGCATTAAACTGTAACACATGCCTCCTTTTTGTTATTTACGAAGAAATATGGTGGGGATACTTGGACAACGAGCTAACAAACTCAGTTTCTCCCATTTCATTTAAATGAAAGCGCTACGACAAGACATCAATGTACTTGCTTCCGTGAGGTAATTATCTCGTACATCTCTAAAGCCATGAACGTGTATAAGCTTTCAGCTAAACTTTAGGACCTTGCAAAAACTCCGCATTTACTATGTTAAACACAATAACTGGCCAGTGAGTAAGGAACTTTTATTAGGTCCGGTGTAAA
>NW_021417712.1:0-341 GCF_001605985.2 Dendrobium catenatum | reverse complement strand
CTCTCTACCATGCATGTATGTTGCATATATTATTGTCTTACCTTGCACATTTAACTATCTAGTAATAATTTCATTTCAACCATTAGTCACATTGGTGAACCCTACGAATAACATCATAAGAAAATTAGAAGGTCTTCTAAAGAGAGAATAATACACTATATTATGTGAAAGAAGGATCGTGTGTATTGGAATGGACCTAACGTTCCTCAGCCCAATAAAGCCCAAAAGAGACAATGGAAAAGCCCATTGATGAAAAAAAATGTTGTTTATTGCTTATTTGGAGCAGAAGTTCCACGCATATTACCTCTATCTGCTAATCTAGCTATCTACTTATTCCTACT
>NW_021417711.1:0-335 GCF_001605985.2 Dendrobium catenatum | reverse complement strand
CAATAAAAAGAGATAGAGGTTGCAGGTCTTACCACCATCTCCAGACTTTCCAACCACCGTCATCGGCTAATTATGATCCCGCTGACTAAACGAACATGTTAATGCTGATTTTCTAATTCCCACAATGTAATGCACTATATATGATGTATATTTGCTACATAAAAACCATGATCGCTCCTTGAAGGAAGTCCTCATTTATAATTATCTGCAAACACTAGTTGATTCATTCTAACATTTTAGTGGTTTCCACATAAAAACTATGGTGTCTCTTATGAATGTTGCACCCTCTATTTTATCTAATGGTGTACTAGATCTTCGTACAGATCTCAGACTTA
>NW_021417710.1:0-331 GCF_001605985.2 Dendrobium catenatum | reverse complement strand
GTCAGTGGGCGTCCACCTAAGGGAAATCCTATTGGATAACGTCTATGCTAGGTTACGGAAACCTAGGAGCTAGATATTGATTCTGGGGAAATCAACCTTAAATAATGAGGTCAAAAAATGGACCCCCAATAGGCATGATAAACTTGCCAAAGTTTATCGTGAGTATTGGCGTTGACCGAAATGATCAACTAGTTCCAGAGTTGAAATTGAAAGTCTTAGTATATAAATTGAAGGAATTTTTATGTTTGATAGAAAAATAGGATGAAAAATTTATAGATATTCGAGGTGATGAATTGATTTGAAGTTTGATGTCAGTATTAATGGCTTTAGT
>NW_021417709.1:0-266 GCF_001605985.2 Dendrobium catenatum | reverse complement strand
TTCAGGACTTTGATTTAAAAGGAGTATTAATTGAAGATGAAAGATTAAGCTGTTATGAGTTATTTTATTAGAAAATTTACAATCCATGTTAGTGTAAAGATACTTTAATTATTAATTTTATGATTTCCAAAGATTATATTCTATCAAAGAAAAATTGGTTTCAGTTCAAAGTGCGATATGAATTACTTAAGAATAAGTAATGTTTAAAGTCTGAGGCAATTTAATAATAAAAAAATCTATACTAAAAACTATAATTATTTTTATGA
>NW_021417708.1:0-281 GCF_001605985.2 Dendrobium catenatum | reverse complement strand
AATGGATTATTTAACTTCAATTAATTAATCATTTAAATTAACTAATTATTTTAATAAACTAATTTTAATTAATTAATTGCAATTAATTAATCATATTAACTAATTAATTTAAATTAATTCCTTAATTGAATTAATTGTAGTTATTTAATAGAATTAATCAATTAATTCAATAGTTTTTTATTTAATATATTAAAACTCAAATTGCTCCCCAATTTGATAATTTTCTGGAGTGATTTCGGCACTCCCGACTATGGGTACAAACGAGTCGAGTCGAGCTCGAG
>NW_021417707.1:0-276 GCF_001605985.2 Dendrobium catenatum | reverse complement strand
ATTTATAGGATGGAGTTATATTTTGCTATATACGGGTTGATTTATAGGTGTAAGACCCAAACTATCTCTTCCGCCATTGGTTCCCCCTGTGTATCGAGGGTTGAAAACCAACATTTCTTCCATTCACCTCACATGACCGGATATCCATGAATCGGCGCATCCCCCTCCTCCGGTCGTCCACTCCTCTTGCTCAAAAGGCCTCTCATGGTGGTCGGCCACTCCACCACCTCTATCATAAAAATCCTTTCTTGATGTTACCCCCCCCCCCCCCCCCCC
>NW_021417706.1:0-318 GCF_001605985.2 Dendrobium catenatum | reverse complement strand
AATACGAACCCAACGACACCAAATTCGACTCAATCTGAGGCCAAATGAGTCCAAATCAAGGACCTAAAGCGCTGTTGGAAGGTTTGAACAACAATTTGGGTTACCAAATGATTTCCAAACATGACGTGCTAATAGTCAAATCGAGATGCTCAACAAGACAAATCCGACGAGCCCAATATCGCCAATTTCTGACATCATTAAGACCTTAAAATGTTTGACGAATGGTACACGATCAAGGGATTCAATATTGGTCATCCATCCAACCACTTTCAATTTACCCCTGATCTCTCACCTATTTATGGGCCATGCAACTCCATA
>NW_021417705.1:0-302 GCF_001605985.2 Dendrobium catenatum | reverse complement strand
ATCATCTAGGACGATATTACTATCATCCAAGATGATCAGTGCAATTTTGTCCTAATCAGCCGGAATGATCTAAGGTGATCAAAAAGAATTTGCTTATATCATCCAAGACGATGGTATATCATCCTGGAAGATTAGTTCAAATTGCAAAATTTGGTCCAGACCATCATATTGGTTGGGAGTTCCGGACGATGAAAAATATCTTGATCATCCCGGAAGATTAGTTCAAATCCGGGAAAATCATCCAGAATATTGCCCTGAATAGATCATGTACGATAAGTGATCATCTAGGGACAACTAAGGTT
>NW_021417704.1:0-381 GCF_001605985.2 Dendrobium catenatum | reverse complement strand
GCCACAGCATTTGGAAGGCTTTCGGTCAGGATCGGCCACCGGAGCTTTCTCTCCATTGGTTCCGACCGCCGCCGGCAATGGTCTGGGTCGGGTTGACCAGGGAAGGCTGATGAGGACACACTGGAGCCAAGGGTGGAGTCAATTTGTCCTGGGAATGCCTGGATTGAAATGGTGGCTAGGTTGGACCCAAACCTGCTCGGTTCGAGTCGAATTGAGCTTGATCCAGGTCAAGTCAGACCCTGGGTTTGGTATGGGAGATAGGTCTGGGTCTGGTGCACCCAATGCAAGTGGCAATTGGATCCAATTTGGTCTGGGTTAAAAGATTGCTCGGGCTAATCCAAATCTGCTTGGTTCGGGTCGATTTGGGCTTAACCCAGGTCA
>NW_021417703.1:0-409 GCF_001605985.2 Dendrobium catenatum | reverse complement strand
GATTCCTAATTAACAAATTAACAAAAGAAAGAGGAACCTTATTCAAAACAATCTCTTCTTAAAAAAAGAAGGAAAAATAGCATAGTTAGAAAACAGATCTGTTAACTTATTACAACTCCTTTCTATACAATCAAAAATCACATAATTAAAATCCTTAATAAAATAAAGGTCTTCAACTCCTTGTTCGCCTCTTCTAATTGCATTTTGTATGAACTTCATGATGTTGGCATTGTCACCTTCAATAATGATGCCCTTATACTCAAACATCCAATCTTTAATAACATCTTTAATGGCTTTTATAGCTAGATGCTCCAAATGAGCTATATCCCAATGAACACAAGGTTTGCTAAAAGCCAAAAGAAATATCACTTTATGATCTTTGAAAACACCACCTATCCCACCTTTGTAA
>NW_021417702.1:0-288 GCF_001605985.2 Dendrobium catenatum | reverse complement strand
ATTTTTTTTTTTTGAAAATTAAGGCTTGCAAGAATATCTCAGCCCCCCCTCCCCAAACATGTGTCGAGCAGCGAAGGGGATTGCTTAACACAAGTTAAAAGGGTGAAAAGGCTAAGTACATACCCATAAAGTTTTCTTTAAAAAAATTTGACATATATTATCCCACAAGAAGATCGTATGGGGTAACATGACAACTTAAAGTTTAAGAGAATTTTGAAGAGATTTTGAGTGTGGGAAGGTTTGAAAGGTTTTTTTTTTTTATAGGCTCCAAAACACAACGGACAGAGT
>NW_021417701.1:0-327 GCF_001605985.2 Dendrobium catenatum | reverse complement strand
GGACTCTGTGGTGGTGCTGAAGAAGGGGATAACTGATGACTGACTTTCTGTGGAACATGCTTAATGCTTTTAAATTTTACTGAAGCATCAGTCAACACAATACTGTCTGTCTTTATACTGGATCTCCTTGGCTCCCTAGGGTATCCATCAGTGAGAGCAGAGATGGCTGTTGGTTTGAATCTTCTTTTATTATCTCTTGTTCTCAACTGACCTCCTACCCTAGTTTTAATAAGTTTTTGCCTTAAGGTTTCTTCTTCAATCCTATCACTGATCAATCTTCTCATTTTCCTTAAAAATTCTTCTCTAGTCTGTGGAGGACCATCAACA
>NW_021417700.1:0-663 GCF_001605985.2 Dendrobium catenatum | reverse complement strand
TTGAATTAAACTAGGATGATCCCACAAAGGGTGTTATTTATATCACTTATACGTCTAATCCTTAAGATATAAAGAATGTTAACCAAACGGAAAGGAAAACTTAATTGAACTACGATGATGCCATGAAGGGCTTTATCCACCACTAGGAAGTGTAATTCTAATGAAAGAAAGAATGCTAACTTAAAGAAAAGGAAATTGGATGATAATTAGGATGGTGTCACGAAGAGCATAGAATGTTAAATCCTAAGAAAATGAAAAATCATAAACTAAAGTAAAAGAAAACTAAATTAAATTAGGATGGTGCTACGAACGGTGTTATACACCACTAGCACATCTAATCTTAAGTAAAGAAAGAATCCTAACCAAAAGGAAAAGGAAAATGGATTAAATTAAGATGGTGACATGAAGGATATTATCCATTACTTGCACGTCTAATTCTAAGGAAATGAACAATCCTATGCTAAAAAAAATTAAACTAAAATAGGATAGTGCCAAAAAGGACTTTATCCACCAAAAGATTAAACTATATTAAAATTAGAATGGTGCCATGAACGGTGTTATCCACCACTAGTACTTCGAATCCTAAGGAAAGGAATATACTAATCTAAAGGAAAAGAAAAAAACACTAAACTAGGATGGTGTTACGAAGGGCGTAATCAACCA
>NW_021417699.1:0-243 GCF_001605985.2 Dendrobium catenatum | reverse complement strand
AACGCTGGAAGCTAGGAGTGGAGGTAAGGTTACACTTGTAGATAATACTACAAAGAAAGTGATTTGATCAGGTATAATTGGAAATTTGAAAAACTTTTTCATAAACAATGTGTTATTAGTTGAAGGCTTAAAACATAATTTGTTAAGCATAAGTCAGCTATGTGATAAGGGCTATAATATAAAATTTTTACCTACTAGCTGCATAATAAGCCTAAATGGGAAAAATATTTTAAATGAAAAAAG
>NW_021417698.1:0-599 GCF_001605985.2 Dendrobium catenatum | reverse complement strand
AGACGCTACCGACATGTTTATCGACAACGAAATCGCAGATCGACAGCCACGATTCAGCGCCTCTACTTTTGATTCAGATGTCATGATATATTATTTAGTTATTTACTGTTTCCCGTTTTTACCCTTGTGGAGAGTTGTTTTGTTATTGTAGCCCAAAGGGCAACTTCGTACTTTTTCTTTTTCATGAGTGGAGACCTATATATAGTGGTCTCATATGATGTATTGGATTAATGAATATTTTGAATGAAATCTTAAGTTGTCTTCTTCTTCTTGCATGAGAGCTAGAGAAGGGTGATTGAGCTCAAGGTGAGCGATTGCATTACCCATCAGTCGTTGGAAGCGTCTTCGACTCGTGATTTATTTTATTGTTGTCTTCCAACTTTTCTTTTCCTTTCCCCCACGCCAATCTCTATCCGAGATTCAATCCTCCACCGTTTTCCCACTATAGTTTCATCCACTACAACTCCAAGCTCCTTCAAAACCCCCCAAACCCGACGGCTAGCTCCACCTCCTCCTTTGGCCGTCGGCCACCACCTTTCCTCGGCCCATGATGATGATATCAATCATCATAATGACTCCTTGATTGAGGCCTCACATTA
>NW_021417697.1:0-883 GCF_001605985.2 Dendrobium catenatum | reverse complement strand
ATGCACCTAAGGCTTGGTATGAGAGGTTGAGCAACTTCCTTCTTGAAAGATCTTTTGAAAAAGAAAGTGTGGATACAACTCTCTTTTTGAAGAAATGTGGAAATGATATACTCATTGTTCAAATTTATATGGATGATATCAATTTTTGATCTTCAAATAAAAATCTTTATGATGATTTTTCTAAAATACTGAGTAATGAATTTGAGATGAGTCTAATGGGAAATTTAAGTTACTTTCTAGGATTTAGCATTAAGCAAATTAAGGAGGGTACATTTCTTAGCTGGTCAAAAAATGTTAAGGATATCCTCAAAAAGTATGAAATGGACAATGCTAAACCTGTTTGTACACCAATGAGTTCCTAAGTTCAGTTGGACAAGGACCCTAAGGAAAAATTTGTTGATCAAAAGAAATTTAGAGGGATAATTGGATATTTACCTTACTTGACTACTAGCCGACCTGATAATATATTTAGTGTTTGCTTATATATTAGATTTCAATCAGATCGAAAAGAATCACATTTGACAGCAGTGAAAAAGATTTTAAGATATATGTTAGAAACTCAGAATTTAGAAATTTGGTATCCTAAATTTAGCTCTTCATTTAAAATAATTGGTTATTTAGATTCTAACTTTGCATGTTATAGGATGGATAGAAAGAGCACTTCTGGAACATATCAATTTATTAGAAATTCTCTAGTCTCTTGGTCCGGTAGAAAATAAAATTCAGTAGTCCTATCTACTATAGAAGCTGAATACATTGCATTAGAAAATTGTGTGGCAAAAGTACTTTGGTTGAAACAACAGTTGATTGATTTATGATTAACTATAGGTAATATTCCAATTCATTGTGATAATACTAGTGCTATTTTTATTTCTAAAAATCT
>NW_021417696.1:0-308 GCF_001605985.2 Dendrobium catenatum | reverse complement strand
ATGGGTACCCAACCAGGACCTCATGTAGGGCTTTGTTCTTAAGGTGTTATTAAGTTAAGTGGGCTCAAATATGTTTCAACTAACCCTTAGACATATATATGCATGCATACACAATCACAAACAATTTCTAAGTCTAAGAGAGTCTAAGCTAAGTACGAGTGTGTGTATCCTACATATGCAAAATTAAGATATAACTTAATAAATTAATCAATGAGCAATTAGTAAAATAATTGTTCATTGATTATCACCAATTCCCATAAATCCTATTCAATCATGCTCAATTTATGTTTAAGATTTCAAGTGATTTT
>NW_021417695.1:0-311 GCF_001605985.2 Dendrobium catenatum | reverse complement strand
TTGAGGGACTTCAATTCATCTCACATGAGAGATGCTTGTTGGTTTTGGGGTTCCAATAAGAGATGTAAGAAAACTTGGATTTTGGCTCCAAGTTTCTAAAGCTTGTAACATGATGCATTAAGGATTTCTAGGAAAATCCATAATGTAAGGCATGACAAAGGTTGATGATAACTCCTAAGATATGCTAGGAGTCAAATGATAAAACATTTGGAGCATTGAGGGTGCTCCAAAAGTCATGCAATGATATGTGTTTGGGGTCTTGAGAAGGTTCCACTCACCATGCATTTGGAGAGATGGGTGAGTGCTTGTAG
>NW_021417694.1:0-2217 GCF_001605985.2 Dendrobium catenatum | reverse complement strand
ATTTTCTTAAAAGTGATATATAGAATACAGTATGAATTTTTGAAATATGCTTTGTTAACTATACATTGTAGGAAGATTTCTCAATACTTTCAATAACTTCAAAACATTCAATATATCTTAAACTCAACTTTCATTATTTGACAAATTTATTGATGCCCTCATCGACCTAACTTTTCCTATAAAAAAATTCCTACCTGAAATTCCACTACCTGTTGCTTAACATCAAAATATTTATTATTTAAGTTATATATAACATTTAATCTATCCCTGATCAAATAAATCATTTCAATGGCATTGTCAACCACAGATGGCCCAAATAGATTTCTCTTGCTCACCTTTGTCCACGATAAATGTGATGCCCCAAAATCTAAATTGAAAGAATTATTATTTTTTAATCTTTTTAATAAATAACAACAATAGCTATCAAATATCATCTATCAGTAATAAACAGTACAACATATTCAATAATTTAAAACATCAATATACACAACTATTTTAAATACCAAAAATTATATATAATATTCAGAATCTACACAATTAAATCATAACTACTTTGTCTTGAGTACAAAAATAGCTAACATAAAAAAGGAGCTGAATATGAAGATTCATGACCAATCTCACACTCTTACTCCCTTGCCCTATCCTAAAATCAATTAACCACATATAATGAGCTTAAAAAATGTAATAGGTTATCAAAACCTATAACTAAAATCAAAGCATGGCAAAGGAGCAATATACATATCAGCAGTCATATCATAGCAGTTACATTCATATAATCATTGAATCAGTGTAGAAAAAGTAAAACTTATATGCAATAATAGTAAAATTTGTAAGCAATAAAATACTATGATATAGAAACTAGTAAAGTGGTAAACCAGTACGAGAGTCAGATCTATGAAGAAATTATTATATCTGTACATAAATCAAATAAAACATCAAATTTGAATATCAATAAAGACTGTCGAAATCATGTCAATGTAGTAAAATCATATAAGAGTGTACACATGTTATCTAGTTATTCTATATCAAGTGCTCAATATATCACATGTATAATATCAGTATAGTGAATCAGTAATATCCAATAATATCAATATATATATCAGTAACAGTAACAATCCAATGGTAGGAGCAGTAGAATAATACAATATTAATAAATCCATACAATAATAATAAATTTATACAATAATAAGAATAATACCTCAAAAATATGTATTTTACTAATCACACTAAACAAGTAAGAAGTCCTAGCTATCACAGTATTTTTTCAGTATTATATCAATATTAGTAAATCATTGACTCGGTAAATAGAGTCGTCACTCTTTGTCCGTCGACATAGTAATCATCTCTTTATAACTCTCAATCAATATCATGTGAATTAGTAGATGATAACACCAAATCACATTATTTAAAGGAAACTCCATCGACCCACCATCCTGTAAATGTCAATTGGTCTCCAACCAACAGGTCAACCAGTCTTTACTTATCTTTTATATACACATAGTAGTATCACAGTACTATAACAATAATTTCAATCACATATTCACATTCATTTATGATATATTGTAACAGATAATATAAAATTGAGCTTAATTAAGAAGACATCAAAATGTTATAACGATAGACAACAAAGAATCTTATTATGCAAAAATATATATTTTCAAAAAATTACCAAATTACTAAGGATTATATAAAATAATATTTTAAGACTTTTATTGTACTAAACCATTATTTTTATAGGTCAAAATAAATTTTGGGGTAGATAAAAATCACTGTATTTTTAAAATCACATGGTAAAAAATTTAAAATAAATATTCAAAATGCTCATAATTACGATCTCTATAACACACATAAAATTACACGGTGAGAGTTTTGTCAATACAAAATTATTTATGTTTTTTTATAACAGAAACACAAATTTGAGCAGAAAAATACCAAAACTACAAAATCTTTGAAATAAAAAATAGGATATGGATTCCTTATAGTGAGACAAGTAAATCTCTCACTAGCCTCATTGACAAAAATCACTTTGCAGTCTCCAAATCTAAGCTTCAAAATTCTCTCTCCTAAAAAATCTCTCTAATTCCCTATTACTCTTCCCTATTAGCCATTTGAATGAGAGAGAAAAAAATTAAAAGCTTTTTAATAAAATCTGTTAGTGACATTAGATACAACAACAATAATAACATCAAGCCTTTATCCCACTACGTGGGGTCGGCT
>NW_021417693.1:0-369 GCF_001605985.2 Dendrobium catenatum | reverse complement strand
AATCGCAAGAAGCACACCGACAGCCTATTTTCTCTCTTTCTCAAAACCCACTTTGCCTTGGTGGATAATAAGTTAAGTTAGAAACAAAAAAATGACTCACTTAAATGATATGCAAGAAATAAGATAAGATAAGATAAGCACAAAATTTATGAATTAAAGAAATAATAATAAATCATAAAAATAAATACTTTAATTAAATTAATAAACTTAATAATTAGTTTAATTAAAAATACTTTAATTTTAAATCACTTCTATAAAAAAATACCCAAAGCTATTTCAGATGAAGGCCAATCTACTAATTTTTAATAACCACTAAATTATCATTTGGTTTGATTTCGTATCAGTACAATTGTTTACTGTTAACCCAAT
>NW_021417692.1:0-414 GCF_001605985.2 Dendrobium catenatum | reverse complement strand
CGTTGGCCACGGCAGCTGCTGATCTCGTTTGGTTACGGCGTCTTCTTCTTGAGTTTGGCATTCCTGCTACAAATGCCACTCAATTATTTTGTGATAATATTTCAGCAATCGCATTAGCTAACAATCCTATTTTCCATGCGCGTACCAAACACATCGAGATAGATTATCATTTCATACGGGATTGTGTGAAGTCTAAAGATATCTCTATTCATCATATCAGTTCACTTGATCAGCTGGCAGATATATTTACCAAACCTTTAGCTATTCAAAGGTTTCAAGATTTACGACACAAGCTCACACTCCGGAACTCGAGTATCATCTTGCGGGGGGATGATAAGCAGAACTGATATGCTTTAGAACTTATCCTGCTTTAGCCGTTTTGTGCAGCCACTACTCTGACTTGTCATACTTATG
>NW_021417691.1:0-344 GCF_001605985.2 Dendrobium catenatum | reverse complement strand
ATATAACTTTTATCTTACCAAATCTTTTCTTGCTGCAAACATGAATTTTTTTCAAGATATATTACTTTGGAGTCTATGCCATGTTTTGGGATAGCAAAATTTTGGTGAGAATGATAAAAAAAATTTACATATACAGATTTGTCAAGTTTGACAAAGCTCTGAGTTTGTTACCTCTAAGAGGAATGACAATAATTGATCATGATTGCATATAAATAAGTGATTTTTTATTTGAACTTGGAGATTTATGATCTTTTTGAGACTACTACAACTATCTTTAAAATTAGTTGTGAAACAATTATATAGTATCTGTGGGTCTCCGAAAGGGTTCCGCTCGTGTGGTTCGA
>NW_021417690.1:0-994 GCF_001605985.2 Dendrobium catenatum | reverse complement strand
GCAAATTTATAGAAAAAAATGTAATCTGATAATATTTTTTAAGAAAATATTGATGGCGTATATTTGGCCACGTGTATTTTCTACTGTACAATACGTGGTTAGTAGAGTCAGCGTGCTCTCTATTTTGCGATCACAATTAACACGCACAGGCTTTAGTGAATGGATAATATTGCATGAAAATAATAAAGAATAGGAACCACGTAAATGGGTTAATGGAGTTCATATGAGCTACGTTGGGATGCATTAAATTTTTGTTGAATTGGGATGGAACAAGACTAGAGCCAATTCCAATGTAATTAATGATGTAATAACTGTTCATTTATGATTATCTTATTTAGTACTAACTATGGTTAGGTGAACTATGGTGAGTTCTTTTATTTAGAACATTTAGATCAATTAAGACAAATTCACACACATATCAACGCAAAGCCAAGATCTTTTGCTTGGTAACCAAAGCATCCAACCAAGAGACAAAAATGAGTTGTGTTACTGTGATGAGCTCTAAGTGCTAGTCTCATCGAAGGAAATAGGAAAAAATATTCTATGTGGACATCGAATGCTGTCTGGAGACCAATCAGAATGCGCGACATCATCTTGTGCTCGGTACTGTTGATGTGACACATTCTGGTTGGTTTCCGAAACGCTACATCCTGTCGCCACACATAATAATTTCTGAGAAAGGAAATATGGTGATGTACTAATGGGATCTTGATTGGGATTATTTTGTCACTATTTTGCTTTTATACTTACAATATTGTTTGGCAATGCTTTCTAGAAATTTGATGGTGGGAAGCTATTTTTATCACTAGCTTTAAGAAAAAAGTTATTTTATTTTTTTAAAATATATTTCTAATATTTAGTGCAACTTTTAAAAAATTTACTTTCCACATAATTGCTTTACAACAACTTTTACAAAACACTGAAATCATCCCAAATAGATCAGAAGTAATTTTCACTTATAATTATCATATTTAATACTAAGCATAGTTAGATT
>NW_021417689.1:0-225 GCF_001605985.2 Dendrobium catenatum | reverse complement strand
TGTACTCTTTTGAAGCAAAAGATGTCCTAATTCAGAGTTATAAATTAAATTATAAATCAAAAGTGTTATAATCTTTTATAGATGATTCAATGATAATTATCCAATTGGATTGAAATTTTGCCAAAAAAAATCTAATACATAAAAATTTAAAGATTGGATGAGAAAGATACTATGCAAATGAAGCTTCCGAAGAAAGATTTATTAATTAACACTTTATTTTTCTTA
>NW_021417688.1:0-208 GCF_001605985.2 Dendrobium catenatum | reverse complement strand
AACCAGTATGAACTGGAATGCCCCTAATAACAAGATTATCAGCCGTTTTGAGCTTGCCAATCACAGCCATCCAAGCGTAACAGGAATACCGAAGAGCAAAACCTTTGTGCCAAATGAACTTGTGCCAAACCATATCATCCAAATCCTCATGAAAGTTGGCCGTAAGCTTCCAGGAAACCGGGTTGGGGGAGCCCTCCCAAGTTAATAC
>NW_021417687.1:0-1136 GCF_001605985.2 Dendrobium catenatum | reverse complement strand
AAAAGCTAACGCATTTTCTTTTTCAATTAGGCTTCACCTTCAGCAAAGCCGATCCATCCCTTCTTCAACTAAAGCGCAATGACACCACGATCTTCATTCTAATCTACGTCGATGACATACTCGTTACCGGGAATGACCAAGAGCAAATTCAATTAATCCTTCAACGGCTACACTCCGCCTTCAGCCTCAAACAGCTAGGCGACATTTCATTATACCTCGGCATACAGGTTATCAAAACTAACTCTGGCTTTTTCCTTTCTCAATCCCACTATGCACATGAGCTCGTTCGCAATGCAGGTATGTCCGACTGTAAGCCCGCACCATCCCCAGCAACAACCAAAGAACCAAACCATAGGGACGAAAGCCCCTTTAACGATCCGAAGCTGTTCCGCAAGATCGCGGGATCACTCCAAAACTTGTCCATCACGCGACCCGACATCGCGTTCGCCACAAATGCTGTTTGTCAGCATATGCATAACCCGAGAACCTGTGATCACTTAGCTCTCAAACGCCTCATTCGATACATCAAAGGCTCTATAGACTTTGGTCTTCCTATCACCTACGGCGAACTCACGCTAAGGAGCTACAGTGACGCGGATTGGGCGGCAAATTCAAAAGACAGAAAATCCATGTCCGGATACTGCACATTTCTCGGTCCAAACTTACTCTCCTGGTCAGTTAAGAAACAAACGACCGTGGCACGTTTGTCGACGGAGGCAGAATACCGCTCGTTAGCTGCAGCGACTTCGGACACGATTTGGATTCGTCGGCTCGCCTCAGATTTTGACATTCCAATTAACTCCCCGACACAGCTCTATTGTGACAACACATCTACAATCACCATTGCTAATAACCCCATTTTTCATGCCAGAACAAAGCACATAGAGATCGGCTATCACTTCATAAGTGATCACATTCATCAAGGCAACATTCGAGTCGATCACATTTGCACTACTGATCAGCTGGCGGATATTCTCACCAAAGCTTTACCCATAAACCGGTTCCATCTCCTACGATCCAAATTAACCATTCGCTCCGAGAATGGTTAATTTGAGGGAGGGTGTTAAGAACCAATGGTTTAAGTCCTTCTTGCCACGTCAGCCTGTACTTTCTGGTTGACACGTCAGCCTGTACTT
>NW_021417686.1:0-396 GCF_001605985.2 Dendrobium catenatum | reverse complement strand
ACCCAAAATGACCTTTTTAGCCCAAAAAACCACCTCTATCATACTTCAAATATCAAATCAAACCTGTCAAGACCAAACTTTGACCCTGGGTCAACTTGGTTGACTAGGTCAACCTAGGTTGACCAAATTAACCCTTAAGCTTTCCTGCTTTTGAATCAAGCTCCAAATGAATTTAAAATTTTGTCAAACTCCTCTAGTCACATCCCTCAATAATTTGGACTTGACTAGACCGTTGATCTAGTAAATAGTTGATAAAGTCAACTAAGACCCAAGTTTAACCCAATTTGACCCAAATGGAATAAATCAAATCACACCCTTAAAACCATATCCTTAAGTCCTCAATTTTGTTCCAATATATGTTTCAAATATATTTGAACATACCATGAATCAAATCAT
>NW_021417685.1:0-224 GCF_001605985.2 Dendrobium catenatum | reverse complement strand
AGATTAAATTATAAACTGAATTTCATACTTCTACTTAAATTTCTATCTTTCTTCTCTTTTACACTTTTTGCTGTTGTCAAAAAGGGGGAGAAATGGTTTATTATTGTTTGTTTTGTTTTGGTTTTGGTTGTTCTTTTTTTATAGTTAAATGTGTGTTTTGATTTTTTTAATTAAAAACAATTTTTTTTTCATATATACCTCCTTATATTTCATGTATTCATCAA
>NW_021417684.1:0-903 GCF_001605985.2 Dendrobium catenatum | reverse complement strand
CTATAATTAATTATTGGTAATTAATTATTACTAATTATAATTAATTGTAATTTATTATTATTAATCATAATTAATTATTACTAATTAAAATTTATTATAATTAATTATGCTTTATTATAATTAATACTAATTAAAAAAAGAAGAGAAGCATGCTTGCTCTTCCCTTGCCTCAATCCACGTGCCAACGCTACCTCGCCGGTCACCAATGTATAAATCCCCAAACTTGTGAGAACCCACCCTCGGCATATTTAGCGTGGCGAACAACCACCAATGCGCGCTTTTCTTAGCACGGTGGGGGAAGTTCGTAGTGGTGCTTGTGGCGAGGCGGGTAATCCCCTCCAAAAGTCTCATTTTCGGCATTTGCAGTGCGCCGAGGGACCTCATGTATACGTTTTTCTTAACTTGGCTTGAGGGAACTCGATGCGATGCCTACGGCGAGGCAGGCAATCCCTGTGCGCACTTTTCTTAGCACGGCGGGGCAAAATATAAGTACTCGTACGCAGGAAAAGTTGCTTTTTCAAACAAGTACCCCTGAAGACCCATGCATGTCTTTCTTGGTGTGGTGGGGGAAGAAAACTACGACCGTGATGTCTCACAACACCGATCGTGCACGTTTTTCTTGGCGTTGCAGGCAGTCTATGGCTCTTGGTTTTCTCCTGATCAGGGGAGGCGCTAGGAGGAGGCTGCCGGAGTGTTCAGCAAAATGGGGACTTGAGTTTGAACTGAATTTGAATTTGAGAGGACCACCAGGGACTTGACATTTAATTTGAATTAAAATAAATTATAATGGACTTAATGTGAAAATGAGTAAAATCACAATGAACTTGTATTGAACTTGCAAGGACGCTATGGACTTCTGAATATTCTGATGTGAAACTACGAGGAGTTTGCTTAGAAATTTAA
>NW_021417683.1:0-343 GCF_001605985.2 Dendrobium catenatum | reverse complement strand
GCATCATCAAGTGTGAGGATTTTAATCACCTAGCTCCGATGAATGGCGGATCCGGAACTTGAGTGGGGTCTTGTATTCAACGCCGACGGAAGCATCAACATCCTAAGATCTCATTGCTTCGACGTGGGATTTGAAGACGAGACCACCGTTGAAGAATATTTGGAGCGAGTCGTCCCAATTCTTGCGAGCATCATCGACCGTCGAAACCGAAACTCCGATTGGAGCATCAACAGTCGATCATTCCCGCCATCCTCGCCACCGTCAACCTTTCCTTGGATCAAGGCCATTGATGTTGCTACCGTCTTCGTGGCATCGTTGAGTTTGCTAAAGAGCTTCACCCGCT
>NW_021417682.1:0-513 GCF_001605985.2 Dendrobium catenatum | reverse complement strand
TGCATCATGCATGTGTTCAGAAACTTCAAACAATTCAACATAAGTTAAGTCACATACGTCTTCTTGATCTGATTGATCAACATTCTCTGCCATCAAGCAATGATTGGTGACTTCTTCTTCATTTTTAGTCTCAGATGAATCTGAAGCTGAGTTCGCCCAAAAAGCTCTTTGAAACTTCTTATTGCCCTTCTTTACAATTGGTTTCTCCTCTACCTTCTCCTTGTTAGGGGTGGCTTTGATTTTTGGGCAATCAGTCTTGATATGACTTAGTTTCCTGCATTCATAACAAATCACTTCATTAGAAATCTTATCATTTCTGTTAAACTTAACTCTATTTCATTGTTGGCGCCTCTTATGCTTTCTTTTTAGAAAACTTCTAAATTGTCTAGTCATTAATGCAATATCGTCTTCATCCTCAGGTTGTGAGTGTTCACTCTCTGACTCTTCTACTTTTAGTACTATTCTTCTCCTTTCGCGGTTCACCTGCATCAATCTTTCTTTGACTAACTCCTT
>NW_021417681.1:0-206 GCF_001605985.2 Dendrobium catenatum | reverse complement strand
TTTTAATCTATTTAATATATTAAATTAACATATATAATATTCTCTATTTTTATTTCTCATTAGTTTTGATATATCCTTAAAAAATTATCTGGATCAAGTACCAATCTTGAAGCAAAATCAAGTTGAAAATTTCAAAAATTAAATTTGGGATCATCTGAGCTTCGATTTCGGCAAACTTATAGTCGAACTGAATGTCTGAAAAATAC
>NW_021417680.1:0-774 GCF_001605985.2 Dendrobium catenatum | reverse complement strand
ACACCAAATCTTCTCCTGATATCCGTTAAACTCAAGTAGAATAAGGCTCCGATCTTTTATTCCCATGGAAGTTGAGTTAATCCAGGCGACCTTATACGAATTTGGGTGAGTTGTGGCATTAATGTTGAGCTTAGAAATCATTGCTGAAGAGACAGCATTGATGCAGCTTTCACTATCAATAATAACCTTACAGTTCTTATCCCCGATTTTAGTAAAGGTATGGAAAATGGCAGTTCTTCTCCAGTCGTCACTTAACTTTGGCTGGGATAGCGCGCACCTAACGACTTGTAGGGTGACAGGTTCATCCTCCGTGGAAGAATCTTCCTCTTCATCAACATGATGAACTAAGTCAATCTCGGGTTCGTCCTCATCGTCATCAACCTCTTCTATTATGGTGACCTTATAGGGACTTGAACATTGCGAGGCAATGTGCCCATACCCATGACACCTATAACATTTAGTTCCCGAGTTAGTTTTGGGAGTGCCACGTTCGGGTGCTTTACCCTTAAAGTCCGGACGAGGTGGGGCCGAACTAGCTGAGGGTCGGTTACCGGTCGAGTTTGTGGGGCGGCTGTGAGGCTGGTTGGTGGAAGTACGATACGGTTGGGTCGGGCGTCGAACTGTCTGGTGTGGGAATGGGTCTTGGACTCCTCCAAGTCAAGTACAAGGCTGCAAGCTGCCTCTAGCGTGTCTATTCCTCTAGCAAACAGTTCAGTTCGAAGATCTTCCCGAAGGCCAGCTCTAAACATAGACAGGATTTGTGTGGGAGTAGCA
>NW_021417679.1:0-272 GCF_001605985.2 Dendrobium catenatum | reverse complement strand
GGATGAACCAAGTTGTATTTCTTCTCCAGAACAAAGGAAACTAAGTGTCCTAAAGAAATATTCCTCTTCCTTTTTTTATCTACATGGCCAATTTCAGACAGCCTATAAAGATAGTCTAGGATAAGTTAGGCTTCATCTATAGGCCTATTGCTCATGATTAAGAAGGTCAGCATGGAAAGAAGTGGGGCAATATTGACTCTATCACCAGCTTTTGGAAAGATTGAAGTTCTAAGAACGTGCTGGATGATGCGTGCATTTCGGACAAGACCGGA
>NW_021417678.1:0-313 GCF_001605985.2 Dendrobium catenatum | reverse complement strand
ATGACACTTCTTAAAGAACCGCCCAAATGAGAGGAAGAATCTGGTGGTATCTTCAAAATTAATCAATTCCATGAACCTCCCTTATAGATTATCTCTAAGGTGGTCTATCAAGTCAACATTGATTCAAAGCTTCCATTGATCTCTTGGTGGACTAAAATTGGTCTCCAAATGACTATGGCCAAGTTTCCTACTTGGAAGGTTATGAGGTAACACAATTGTATCACGAGCTTGAATCATACGTGACTTATATAATTTCAAATTTTATTGAGTTCAAAGTAACTTTCTTCAAGGCCTTCAAGATCCTCCAATTGGA
>NW_021417677.1:0-314 GCF_001605985.2 Dendrobium catenatum | reverse complement strand
GACAAGATGGGTCATCCTGATTGCAGGATGGTCGGGCTACGGGAATTATCGACATTAGGTATTTGATATTCTGTCGCTTTCTTTATTTCTTTTAGTTTTCGCTAACTTAACAGTTCTAAATAGTTCCTTTATCTAATACATAATTACACAATCAAGCTTCGTTAAAAATAAATTAAATTGAATTAATACAAATTTTGTCAAAACAAGTAGAAAATTATAATCAATCAGATTAGCGAAAATAAACAAAAATAGAGAAAGTGATAGAAGGTTAAATATCTGATGTCGTTAATTCTGATAGCCCGATTATCCTGCTA
>NW_021417676.1:0-303 GCF_001605985.2 Dendrobium catenatum | reverse complement strand
TCAATATTTTTAAATTTGTTATATATTATTTATTATAGATAAATATTATTTACAATTATTTTAAACATCATTTTAATCAATTATCTTAACATTTCATTCAAACACCTCAAATTTTACACAATAATTCTAATCTTTACTTCACATCTAATATATCTTTTTATCTTTTATCACAATTTTGGGTCTTCGGAGCCAATTAACGTGAACTCTCACACACTCTTAACATACATAAATTTCGAATCTAAGAACTCTTGGTTGATAGCTAAAAAAAACTCTCAATTAATAGATCAATGTGAGCTGCGTCTT
>NW_021417675.1:0-235 GCF_001605985.2 Dendrobium catenatum | reverse complement strand
TGAAATGCAACAAGTCAGACAATCTAAAACTCCTTCTGCTAGACGGCATTGGCACAAAAACGTCACTTCTGGTAAGAGTAGTACTCATGGAATTAAGCCAACAACCTCAGGGGAATCGTCTGTCAAGGTTCCCTCCCCGAATCAAATAGCCAATGATCCCCGGGCACCGTTTAAATCTAAACCCATGGTTAAGGAGAATTGTTGGTGGAATTTTGAAAACATGTTTTGAAAAATA
>NW_021417674.1:0-299 GCF_001605985.2 Dendrobium catenatum | reverse complement strand
TCACAAAGAAATCTCGCTGCCAGGATAAGTAATTCAGTTAAAAATTTTCATATAATTAAATTTAAATAACTTAAACTTACCATGTGACGTTCAGCTGGTGATCTTGGATAGTATGTACTCGGAGGATCCACTGGGGGCTTTAGCATGCATAGTGTAGCCCAAGAATGAAACCATGCTAAGTGCTGCTTCACTTTATAATCATAGTCCAACCCAGGAATCTCTCCAGTAACAATGTATGCTCTCCCATAGTGCAATACTTGCATGGTGATACAATGCCCAATCAGTATCTGACTTACCAC
>NW_021417673.1:0-497 GCF_001605985.2 Dendrobium catenatum | reverse complement strand
TCATGGGACTTGGCCCGCGGGAGGAGAAGGATGCGACAGTGGGGGAGGGAGCGAATTTGAATTGGGTGCCTCGAAAGTGTATGCTGGCAGATGCATTGGGTTGGTTGTTGAAGTAGTAGTCTAAAATTTCTAATCTTGACGGGTGGTCGACATTCGATGCCGGAAGAACATGAGCAAGAGAAGAAGTGGTGTGCCCCCAGGAAGGCTTGTTTAATAGGATCATGCCCTTTGCGCCAGCTTGGTATACCGCCGCTCCTTTTTTCACATCACTTATTATGCCAACCTCGCAGATCACGATTTTACCTGTTATTCAATATATATACATGTGCTAGCTCATATAAATTTACACGATAATCTATTATTTAACTACCAAACACTATATATATGATGTGCCAGACACTATATATATGATGTGTTTATTCAATAAAAGAGATACTATGATGAATCATAATTTTGATTGCATGGCAACATTATTGGGTACCTCTTAAGTTCCAGTT
>NW_021417672.1:0-230 GCF_001605985.2 Dendrobium catenatum | reverse complement strand
AACGGTGGCAGTGTGTGTGGAGGCCCTCCAAAGAACTTTGAAAGCAGAGTGGCACCGGTACCAGAAGACTCGCCAGGCCAGAACGACCCATAGGGGTCTACTGGGAAAGAGAAGTTGGCAGAAGGGTCTAGTGTACTGTATCCCGTGAAGTCTGACCTCCTGGGCTCCTGTGTACTCTCCCTAAGGTCCCTAGAAGAGGGGCGAGCGTCTACAGACCTCCTGGAAGAAGT
>NW_021417671.1:0-381 GCF_001605985.2 Dendrobium catenatum | reverse complement strand
CCTACTGATTCATATCTCAAGGATTTGATGCCAATAATGAGTGTATTGGCTCTAGCCATAACCGGTATCTGTGGTGCCATTTGGCCACAAAATCACTCGGTTCAGAGGGCCCCGGGTCGTCGTAACCGTTTATCCTGCGATGCCATCTGGTGGAAAAATCGCCGGTTAGAGGACACGTACCATGTCCTTACTGGCAGGAGATTTGTTTGAGAATGGATTCTAGTGATATTCTCGACCAGGCATTTGGCTCTTTGTGAACTGAAGTTTATTTAAATTTGTCCACCCCGGCAGACTATTGCGGAGGGTGGATGGGCTTTACTTTAAGTGTTGGGATGGATAGTTTCTTTTTAAATATTTTTGGAATTTTGGGATTTTGAGATT
>NW_021417670.1:0-273 GCF_001605985.2 Dendrobium catenatum | reverse complement strand
GTTTATGCAATCAGGTTGGGTTTGGGTTCGAGCAATTGAGAGTGGATAAACTTCACTCTAAAACTCATTTTGATGCCCCTAAATAACATAATAAAAACCGGGCTTTATTTGATACCACAACCAACAAAACACAAATAAATTATTAATACCATTCCATCTCTATTGATACATTATTATCATTTGCATATCATCTCTACATGAAAATAAAAAATGGGTTTTAGCTCCAAAGAGGAAAGGAAAATATGTTTTGAGTCATTTAAAAATTACGCTATA
>NW_021417669.1:0-250 GCF_001605985.2 Dendrobium catenatum | reverse complement strand
CTGAGGCGGTTAGCACTGCATGTTATGTTCTGAATAGAGTGAATGTGGGATCGAATTTAAATAAAACACCATATGAGTTGCTAAAAGGTAGAACACCTAATTTGTCTCATTTGCATGTTTTTGGTTGCATGGTGTTCATTCATAATAATGGAAAATCTGCCTTAGAAAAATTTGACCCAAAATCAGATGAATGAATTTTTGTTGGATATTCAAGTGTTGGAAAATCTTATAGGGTATTCAACAAAGAACT
>NW_021417668.1:0-312 GCF_001605985.2 Dendrobium catenatum | reverse complement strand
GGATATGGATATTATAGATTTATTGATACTGCTTATATACTTATTGATATTATTGATTCTGCATTGTATTGACTTGCTGCATTAGATTTATTGATAGGGTAGATTGAGATTTATCGTATTGCTTTTCCGATTGATTTTATTGACTAGATAGATTTGATTTGATTTGATCGATTGATTCGATACGATTGATTTGACTGATCGACGGATTCTTCGAGATTGACGAGTATTGATTGAGTTTGATTTATCGGTTCTTCTATCGCTGCATCGACTATTGTTTTCATCGACTATTGATTGCATTGACTATTGATTTCC
>NW_021417667.1:0-296 GCF_001605985.2 Dendrobium catenatum | reverse complement strand
AAAAATCCAGTCGACTAAAAACTCCGTCGAATCAAAATACCCGGACAAAAATCTTCAAAATATATTCAAAATGTGTACACCCGGCACGACAATAATATACAAAAAGTTACGCGGAAAAAACTGAACCAATCAAAAGATACGGACGAAAATCGCTAACGGAAACAAAATCCGGACAGAAAATACCGCCAAACATGACGGTTCTGAAAATTGAGAAAGGCGGAATGTGCCTTACCTTGCGTATGGCAATTTCCTGAACAGTCTCTTCGGACGAAAACGGCTCCGCGTCGTCCGAAAAT
>NW_021417666.1:0-313 GCF_001605985.2 Dendrobium catenatum | reverse complement strand
TTAACAAGATTACCCATAGGCTTTTTTCCAAAAAATCAATAAGCAAGTTCCAAAATTCAGATTTTTTACACCATAAATTTTTAAACAAAAATCCATTTCTCCCATGCTTCAAACTATTATTACAAACAATGATAGGGGAATGATCAAAAAAATACGGATTATCCACATGATAATAAGAATTAGGAAAATCATTCAACCAATTAAAATTGACCAAAACCCTATTTAATTTGTTATGAATAGGATTATTAACTTGCTAGTTGAACCAAGAAAAAAGATGACCAACCAAAGAAAGATCATGCAACCCAATATTAAA
>NW_021417665.1:0-252 GCF_001605985.2 Dendrobium catenatum | reverse complement strand
TTTTTACATGTTTTAGGGTGCTAGGGGTGTTTATACAACTGCCGGAGCAACGGGATATCTCTCAGCCTTCGGGCTGTTTCAAACCCTACTTAGGTATCTCCTCCCTCTGGAGTTGTTCCTTAAGCGCTCTTGGGACTTCTAGGACATGTATTTGAGGTTGGCCTCCTTGCGAATCAAAGGGGCTTTTCCTTATTCCTGCTGTTTTTCTTTTGGGCTGTCGTTTTTGTATGGACGCTTACTCTTATATGTTCA
>NW_021417664.1:0-295 GCF_001605985.2 Dendrobium catenatum | reverse complement strand
AATTTCTCTCATAAATGTTTCTATCATATCCTCTCTTTTAATACTTTTATTAATGATTAATCTCTTTCCATTTTATAATGCCTTTAGCTCTATAACATTTGTGTTAGCTATTTGGCCACCCAGATCATGACGGCTTAATTGGACGGATCTGATCGCATCAAAGGTAACGGTAGTACCCAACAGTATTAGATTATTCTATTTAAAAGGCTCACATAATTTTAAATTTAAACATACTTAATCATTAAATTTAACAAAAATTTAACATATATATAATTTTTATTTAATATAAAAATTT
>NW_021417663.1:0-279 GCF_001605985.2 Dendrobium catenatum | reverse complement strand
AAGGAGTACTAAATTTGTCCCAAACCAAACATTAATGTCTCATAATCCTAAAAATTTAGGATTAGAAAATCTGTTAGAAATGTTAAATTTATACTTATGATTATATTGAACATGAAAAGGGCAATTTTACATATGGCATTTAAATATTGATTTTTCCTTTTTATTAACAATTATGCTTTTACTTCTATATATCAAATTTTCACTGATGTTTTAAAATTTAGAAATTCTAATTCTTATGTATCAAATTTAATATGATTTGATACAAACTCATTAATATTT
>NW_021417662.1:0-241 GCF_001605985.2 Dendrobium catenatum | reverse complement strand
AAGGATGTAGGACCTTTCTGAGATTGTATGTCAGAGCCTTTGCTCGACGACATTAACCTGTGTGAAAGAGGTCGAGAGAATCCACTAAGGATGTGATACCTTTCCGAGGTTGTATTCCGGAGCCCTACTCGACGACGTTAACCTGTGTGGAGAGGTCAGGAGAATCCACTAAGGATGTGAGACCTTTCCGAGGTTGTATGACGAAGCCCTGCTCGACGACGTTAACATGTGTGGAAGAGGT
>NW_021417661.1:0-236 GCF_001605985.2 Dendrobium catenatum | reverse complement strand
ACTACTTAAAACAACTTTTTATAAAAATTTTAATTTTTGTACTAAAAAGCTGTTTTAAGAAGCAGAAGGAAAGTTGTCCCAAATGAAGCCTAAGACTTTTGCTCTACTTAAAAACTACAGACTTATCATATATTTTTGAACTTTCAGCTAATTTTAATTTGGTTGTAAATTGATCTCTTCAAATTTGAATTTTATATAAACTCAATTTGATTTTCGGATTGCTTGGCAGAGATTTT
>NW_021417660.1:0-209 GCF_001605985.2 Dendrobium catenatum | reverse complement strand
CTTGTGCGAGATAGGTGACAATGACGGTGTCAAGGTGAGGACGAGTAATTCAAACACACATATTTACTTTTATTTTTCTTTTTTTTTTAATAACAATAATACCTAAGTAATAATAGAGAGAGGGATTAAGGAAGAGAGATCGTGATAGTAAGCTTCTTTGGAAGTGAGCTATGTGAGTGGATGCGGGAGTATAGGTAGAGTAGGTTTTT
>NW_021417659.1:0-234 GCF_001605985.2 Dendrobium catenatum | reverse complement strand
ATTTAAGCTTATTTAAATAGGGAATATGAAAAGCCAGCAGTCAACTCCAAGAAACGAAGCATCAAATCCACGAAAAAGCCAACCAAACAGCCACGGGAAGCAGCCCACTCAAGAACTGAAGAGGCAGCAGCGAAAACCCAAGAGACCCGCACGGAACCGAAGCACCAAGGCACGGGAAAGGCCACCCAGCACCAAAAACCGAAGAGGCAACCGCAAGAACCAAGGAGGCAGCCG
>NW_021417658.1:0-1217 GCF_001605985.2 Dendrobium catenatum | reverse complement strand
CATGAATCTTGGAGCTTCTAAATTTGGATTGGCTTCTATGAAGGTTAGTGATTCTTTCATTGGCATTGATTCATGATTGGATCGAACTCCCTGTTTAAATCAAGAAGGATTGGTTGTTCTTGATTCTGGCAAAGAAGTCGGCAGGGTTGTAGAAGGTAAGAATCTGAGGTTGAATGTTGAAAAGAAATCAGATAATTGGAATGAGGTGGGTAATGCTTGGACGAAGCCGAGACATATTAATATTGATTGGAACAGTGAAACTACTGAACTATCGGATGATGGGGTAGCTGTCTTACTAAATTCGGAGAAGGAAGAGAAGAACAAACATGTTCTAAGGAACTCGGTGGTGATCAAAGTTTTGGGCAACAATGTTCCTTTCCCAATGTGCAGTCTGGAATTGAGAAAACAGTGGAGCAGGTATGTAGCTTTTCACTTAACATCAATCGGGATGGACTGGATCCTTTGTTCCTTCAAGACAGAGGAAGTTGTGGAGGAGGTTATTAATGGTGGACCTTGGTTTGTTGGAGGTCATATAGTCGGAATGGATAGGTGGACCACTGAGTTTGATCCTTATTCTTTTAAATGGATCACTGCTCCCATTTGGATCCATCTCCTCTGTCTGGCGCTGTATTGCTGGGATGATGACAACATTGCAATAATTGCGTCTCAAATTGGAACGCCGAAGTATTTTGATGGTAATACCTTCCGTTGGGGGAAGAGGGAGTTTGCTCGAATATGTGTTAAAATGGATTTAGAGAATAAGCTACCAAACGGTGTTTGGGTAGAAGGAGCTGCGGGCAGGTTTTTCCAACGGGTAGAGTATGAAAAGGTTGATTTACTCTGTTATAAATGTGGTCGTGTTGGCCATAATCAGAATGGAAGTCCTGTTGAAGTTGCGCAGGGGATTTCAGATCAAACCACGGTTGATAATCAGGAAGTTGCTGAAGCAAATTCGGGGTTGATTAAGAAGGAATACTGACCGTGGATACATGTTTAGTTCAGGAAAAACCAATCTGTGAAGTCTTGGGGTGACGGGAGGAAGATGAAAGAAAACAGGACACTTAAGAGGGAGCAATTAGCAATGAAAGAAGATCAGTTGGAAGTAAAGAAAGGAGATAATGTTTCTAACCAGAGCTTAACACATGAAAATTTGCAGTCATTTCCGGTGACTGGTGGACAACAAAAATCTGATATTGAAGTTCAGCCTTTGGAGGTTA
>NW_021417657.1:0-1224 GCF_001605985.2 Dendrobium catenatum | reverse complement strand
TCGTTTATCCCCATGTGGCGAGGTCTTTTCATATAATGGACCTAGCAAAATACCAAGGTTAGGAATAGAAATCCTAGCATAATTAAGAATTCCTAACCATGATCGGAGCCCTTGTTTCTCCTTTAATTTTTCATCTGGAAAATTTGCTATTCGCTTTATGATATGGGGCTGTAACTTGATCTTGTTGTTTTCTAAGACGGCTCCCAAGAACTCAATTTGTTTCTCTGCTATTTTCATTTTGTTGGCTGATAAAATTAAGCCTTCCTGCTCCACGATCCTTAGAAAGGTTTCCAGATATCTTTTATGGTCTGTTTTTGTGTTGCTAAAGATAAGAATATCATCAATATAAACAACAAGAAAATCAGAGCAATTATCAAAACATTTATCCATTTTTCTTTGGAAAACAGCTGGTGCGTTCTTTAGTCTGAATGGCATTACCAGCCATTCGTAAAGACCTGTAGGGCTGATAAATGCCGTCCATTCGATTGAATCCGGATGCATGGCTACTTGATGGAAACCACTTTTGAGATCGAACTTGGAGTATATCTTGTTATTCCCAATTTTCTTTAGCAAGGTATTTATTCCTGGTAAGGAATATTGATCTTTGTAAGTGTTGTCGTTAACTGATCTGTAGTTGAAGACCATTCTTTCCTTTCCTTTGACCTCTTGTCCCGTGGTTGGATCTATAGAAGTACCTGAATTGACAATCATCGCCATAGTTCGGTGTCGACTGGAGCTTGGTCTGATAACCTTTAATGAACTTGGAGTATATCTTGTTATTCCCAATTTTCTTTAGCAAGGTATTTATTCCTGGTAAGGAATATTGATCTTTGTAAGTATTGTCGTTAACTGATCTGTAGTTGAAGATCATTCTTTCCTTTCCTTGACCTATTGTCCCGTGGTTGGATCTATAGAAGTACCTGAATTGACAATCATCGCCATAGTTCGGTGTCGACTGGAGCTTGGTCTGATAAGCTTTAATCTAAGCAATTCTTCAATATGGCGCTTAAATTGACTTTGCATTAATGGTGTAACATGGTTTATCTTGGATTGTAAGATCGGGATTAATAATATCAAGCTTGCAAGTTACCTGATTCTTTGACCAGTGTTTTTGAGGATCATCACCAATAAAGCCGTTGTTCTTCAATCGTTGCAGGAGTGATTGAAATTTTGTTAGGAATGGATTGAGGTCCACATTTTTGTATACCCATTCTGGTTGCAGCG